>NW_021820708.1:0-277518 GCF_901001135.1 Rhinatrema bivittatum
TCAGCTGCACGTGATAATCAAAACCCGCGCACATGTTTGCTGTAAGTCTTATTACATCGGCCCCCTAGAGTCTATCACCAATGGCCAATGCAGAGGGGCCATAGCTTTTCCCACAATACCAGCCAAAGCCATTCATAAGCAGGAGTCATCCCTGCCTCCCTGCTGCCTCAAGTCTAGGGCTGCTCTTATAACAAGTATCACGGAAATACAAAACCTGTCAGCAGAAATGGACCGCGAGGCCCATCAAGCCTCTGTCCAATTTACTCACTGGGGCAATGAAATTGCCATACTGGGTCAGACCGAGGGTCCAAACCCAGCATCCTGTTTCCAACAGTGGCCAATCCAGGCTAGAAGTTCCTGGCAAGTACCCAAACAGTAATTATATCCCATGTTACTAATGCAATTAATAGCAGTGGCTATTCCCTAAGTCAGCTTGATTAATAGCAGTTAATGGACTTCTCCTCCAAGAACCTATCCAAACTTTTTTTAAACCCAGCTACACTAATGGCACTAACCACATCCTCTGGCAGCAAATTCCAGAGCTTAATATTACGCTGAGTGAAAAAGAATTTTCTCCGATTAGACTTAAAAGTGCTACTTGCTAACTTCATGGAGTGCCCCCAGTCCTTCTATTGTCTGAAAGAGTAAATAACCAATTCATATTTACCCATTCTAAACCTCTCATTATTTTAAACAACCTCTATCATATCCCCCCTCAGCCGTCTCTTTTCCAAGCTGAACAGTCCTAACCTCTTCAGCCTTTCCTCATTGGGGAGCTGTTCCATCCCCTTTATCATTTTGGTTGCCCTTCTCTGTACCTTCTCCATCGCAATTATATCTTTTTTGAGATATGGCGACCACAATTGTACACAGTATTCAAGGTGCGGTCTCACCATGGAGCGATATAGAGCCATTATGACATTTTCCGTTCTATTAACCATTCCCTTTCTAATAATTCCTAACATTGTTTGCTTTTTTGACTGCTGCAGCACACTGAACCAATGACTTCAATGTGTTATTGTTGCGGTCCCGGGCCGTGCCCCGGTCCCTCCACCTACCTCGGGGGCGGCCCGGGCCGTTTCCACCCTTCCCCGGCCTGTTTCTGATCTTCTTCGGGCTCGCAGGCCCTCCAGCGCGTCTCTCCCTCCTCGGGAGAGACACCGACGCGCCGGCGCGGCTGGCCCCGCCCCCTGACGTGCGCACGCGCGGGGAGGAGCCCCATTTAAAGGGGCCAGCACGGGAAAATCTCAATCTGGCCCTGGATGACGTCATTCGCCTTCAGGGGATAAGTACCCTGCAGCTTGATCACTCCAGTGCCTTGCAACAAGGTTCCTGGTCTTCGGCCTGCTGTTGCTGTGTTCCTGATTTGTTCTTCGTCCCACTTCTGCTCTGCCCTCCTCGCTGGATTGATTCTTCTGGACTCCGATCCCTGGACTGGCTTTGGACCGCTCTTCGGACTTCGACCTTGGACTGGCTTCGGACCGCTCTCTGGATTTCGACCCCTGGACTGGCTGCGGACCGTCCTTTGGACTCAGACTCCTGAACAGACCTTTGAATTACCTACGACCTGCTGGAGGCGCCAGCCGTCTGGAACCCACGACCTGCAGGAGGCGCCTGCATCTGGACCATCTTCCATCTTCAGGGAATCGCCTAAGTCCCAGCGGCCGGATCCCTACGAGCTCCTCCTGGGGGGACTTCGGTCTCCAAGGTGAATCTCCAAAAGACCCAGCGGCTGGACTCCTAAGGGCTCCTCCCGGGGGAGTGCCGGCCTCCAGGGCGAAGATTCTTTTTTCATCAAGGGTCCGACGGCAGCCATCCCTCCAGTGGGTACCGAGTCCTTGGTCACATAGGACTCCACCGAAGTCCAGTATCTCCACTTGCCCCGGGTCTTTGAACCGCCTCCTGGTTGGGACGTGTGCTGTAAGCCCTCACAGCATTTCATCCTCTGTCCCAACCGGCCCAAGGGTCCACGAACGTAACAGTTATCCACTTTGATGCCTAGATCTCTTTCCTGGGTGGTAGCTCCTAATATGGAACCTAACATCGTGTAACTACAGCAAGGGTTATTTTTCCCTAAATGCAACAACTTGCACTTGTCCACATTAAATTTCATCTGCCATTTGGATGCCCAATCTTCCAGTCTCGCAAGGTCCTCCTGTAATTTATCACAATCTGCTTATGATTTAACTACTCTGAATAATTTTGTATCATCTGCAAATGTGATTACCTTACTCGTCGTATTCCTTGCTAGAACATTTATATATATATATATTGAAAAGCACCGGTCCAAGTACAGATCCCTGAGGCACTCCACTGTTTACCCTTTTCCACTGAGAAAATTGACCATTAATCCTACTCTCTGTTCCTGTTTTTTAATCAGTTGTAATCTACGAAAGGACATCGCCTCCTATCCCATGACTTCTTAGTTTTCTTAGAAGCCTCTCATGAGGGACTTTGTCAAACGCCTTCTAAAAATCAAAATACACTATATATCTACCGGTTCACCTTTATCCACATGTTTATTAACCACTTAAAAAATGAAGCAGATTTGTGAGGCAAGACTTCCCTTGAGTAAATCCATGTTGACTGTGTTCCATTAAACCATGTCTTTCTATATGCTCTGTGATTTTGATCTTTAGAATAGTTTCCTCTATTTTTCCTGGCACTAAAATCAGACTTGCTGGTCTACAGATTCCTGGATCACCCCTGGAACCCTTTATAAATATTGGGGATACAATGGCCACCCTCCACACTTCAGGAACAATGGATGATTTAATGATAGGTTACAAATTTTAACTAATAGATCTGAAATTTCATTTCTGAGCTCCTTCAGATCCCTGTGGTGCATAGCATCTGGTCCAGTTGATTTACTACTCTTTAGTTTGTCAATCTGGCCTACTACATCTTCCAGGTTCACAGTGATTTGGTTCAGTTCATCTGACTCATCACCCTTGAAATCCATCTCAGGAACTGGTATCTCCCCAAAATCCTCATTAGTAAACACAGAAGCAAAGAATTAATTTAGTCTTTCTACAATGGCCTTATCTTCCCTAAGAGCTCAGGATCTCTGGCTTCCCCTCACTCCTCTGTGCTAATCCCAGGCTCTCTTGAATTCCTTTACTAATTCTCCCATACCCCCCACCCAAGAAGCTGTTCCATTTATCCACTACCCTTTCCCTGAATAAATATTTTCTAATGCTACTCCTGAGTTCCATCATGATGTCTTATTCTAGATTTTATGTAGAGATGGGTCAGAAAATCACAGTGAGGGGTCATGACCCAAAACCCAACACATAATCTGGGTATTTCCTGTTGGGTGGGTTTAAGTATGTCACCATCTCTGATCTGAGAGAAGTGAGCTGATATAATCTGGATATAATAATAGAAGCCCCCACATCTTATCCGAGATGCTGTTCTGAAACTTCTTTAGACTTCACCGTAGACATTTTGTCCATCAGAGTCACCTGCCCAGCAAACTCCTGCAAATCTAAGCCTCAGTACACTTCCTCCTCACTGCTCTGCTACCACCAATTTCATCTTTATATTATTTTGGAAAAAATATTTAGCAGGAACTCATCTTTCATTCCTTCTCCCAACATCCTTTGCAAAAGTAGTGGAATACAGAGGCAGCAGCCTCCTATAGACAGCCCTACCTACCTATCTTTTCTGTCCCAGAAGATGTGCTTCATAGTTCTAGCTTCAAAATTGTGTTTCTTTCTTAAGATTAAACCATTTTTCTTTTCATGGTCCTTCCCAGCAAGGTCTGGGGCTGCCAAACTGCTTTCTCTTTGCCCAGGGCATCTGCACTGCCACCTGTTTATCCAATAGCAACTTAAGTCCTATAGGGCGGGACGAGCAGTGCCACATCAAACTGGGAAGCTCTGCACCAGTAGCCAATTTTAAACTGGACTCTGAATGTACGTTTCTACTAATTCTGAAAACATGAGGTTGAGACAGTGGACAGAGTCTTCAAAGTGAATTTCTGATTCTGTGTTGGCGGCAATCCTCTGCCCTTGGCTGAGGTCTAACAGAGTTCGGCTCCTGGATTTTCCAAAACCTTGAAGCTAGTACCATGTAACACTTGCAACCAGATGAAATACCCAACCACAAGTTTAGAGCACTGCTTCATATTATTAAATGCTAAGAGGGAAAAGTACTGCATTCTCCCTTTAAGAAGGTCAGCAGTAGCAAATTCTTTGTGGTGGTGGCCCCAAACTCAGACTCCTTCTCTGTGGGTTTCTCTAATAGTAATCACATCCCCTGCAGTGAAGGACAGCTGACTACTAACTGTAACACCAGCTGAAAACCAACATCAGAATTCAGAAGTAGCTCTGAGAGAACTGCAACATCCTCTTGCACACAAAAGGCTGCCATGCTACCATAGTTATACCTCAGAGAAGAAACTGAGAAGGAACAAAACAAGCTCCCTCCCAAGAAAGGCTCAATGATGGCTCCCTGAGGAGAGCTGGATGGGATGGCATAAAAGGTAGGGTCCATATACATTCAAGATACACTGAAAACTTTCCTCCTTATTGTGGGGGATGGTGCATTTCAAATCCTCTTCCTTTTAACAACTGCCCCACCCCCCCCCATGATCCTGCATCATGTGAGACAGTAAAATGCTGGGTAAAATGCACAAAACACACCTCTCTGGGTATTTCTACATATCTAATGCAGCAACCATACCAGCCGAGAGAGTCCTCCTTTTATAAAGCTCCCCTCCCTTCCCGATGTACAGCTTCTGGAAAAATGAGCCAGCGGCTGACCCTGACCCGGGGACAATAGGCTTGCCAGGAACACAAGAATGAAGAATTTCAACCTGTTGCTATAGCAGCACAGCGCATGCATTTCACCGACCCTCCACCATCCCTGCGCAGGGCCTCGGCCCACACCCTGCAGGCTCCAAACACACAGCTACCTTAACCCTTTGTTCTGCTGAGCATGGCAAGCTAAACATCAGATCACTTCTCTGAGCATCAAAGATTGCTCCAGCGTCCTGATGTGATGGTAATCCTGCTGGAATCCTGCCATCACCCATTAAAGGCATTTATTGTTTACTGCTTTGGGTTTTGGGTGGATTTAAGCAGCACGGACTCCTACATATGAAATTATTCAAGTTGGGAATTCCAACCTAGGCCTTACTGGGTTCTTTGCTAACAAGGCTCACCCTGGAGGATTAGGTCTTAACAGTCTATGCACAGCCCAGTGATGCCTGGGTACCTCAGCCTTGACGGCAAATCCTGAGTTTTTCACGCAAGTAATTAGTTGATTGTAACTCGCTTTGAACTTGGTGGTGGAAAAGCGTTTCACTAATAAACTACTTTATGGGATCTGCCGGGTACTTGAAACCTGGACTTGCCACTGTGGAGACAGGATGCTGGGCTTGTTGGACCTTGTTCTGACCCAGTATGGCATATTCTTATATTCTTTTTCACTCAACGCACAATTAAACTCTGGAATTTGTTGCCAGGGGATGTGGTTAATGCAGTTAGTGTAGCTGTGTTTAAAAAAGGATTGGATAAGTTCTTGGAGAAGTCCATTACCTGCTAACTGTAAACCACTGCATTGATCACAAATTGTAATCATCTTTATGTTCGTTCATTACACATGTTAAACGTTATTGTATTGTTGTTGCACCTGTAAACCGTAGTGAAGGCCAGTACGAAACAATGGTTATAAAAACACATAAATAAAATAAAATTAATTAAGTTGACTTAGAAAATAGCCACTGCTATTACTAGGACCAATAACATGGGATAGACTTAGTTTTTGGGAACTTGCCAGGTTCTTATGGCCTGGATTGGCCACTGTTGGAGACAGGATGCTGGGCTTGACAGACCCTTGGTCTGACCCAGTATGGCATTTTCTTATGTTCATGCAATGTTGTGGAAAGGTACTTGTGTTTGATTCCTGCACCTACTGCCACCCAGCCTTGGATGTGCCGAGGAGTCGTCACGCACAGTCCCTGAGAAGGAAGACCAGGGTGACCTCTTTCCACGGTGCAGTCAGCTGCATGGAGTCCGGAAGAAGGGTTGCACAGCAGACCCTTGTGGGAGACGTGCGACACTGAATGTGCACCACCCATGACTCATGGTCTACACTGCCCCAGCTTGACTCTCTGGCCCTTGCTGGAATGCAGTTGGGTAGATTCATCTGCTCAAGCTACAGAGGAGACCACAGTCACTCATAATCAGGAAGAAAAGATCCCAAGCCTACCCTCTCTTCCCAAGAACAAGCAGATCACTACAGATAACTGTTCTGTACCCAGAGTGCTGAGAGCTTTCCCTTCAGGCCAGTCACATACCACAGCTATGTTCAGAGCGAGTCAGGTTAGCAAAGAAGCCATTTCTATGCTTATGAATATAATTCCATTGGTTCACTGCTGTACTGGTCACCATCCGAACCTAGCTGCAGGTTTCCCACTGTGCGGAGAACACGACCATCACTAGAAGAACTGAAAAGCAGACTCGTGGAAGGACATTTTAAAACTGTGGGCTCAGACATAATGAAAGGTGTGTAAATATAAGCAATAAATGTAGGGCAAAAAGAAAAAAAAAAGGAGAATTAGGAATAAGAGCAAGAAGAGTAAATTAATAAGCAGAACAAAAGGAAGCTGTGATTTAAAGTACCTTTTTGTGACACTATGTAACCATTAAATCCCAGCCTTGAATGCACAGAACTCTCTTCCGGATACCAGTACAGTCCTACAGGGATGCTTGAAATGAAGTGGGTCCTGCCTGGAGTTGAGAGTCTGAAGTTGGGCGCCACAGCCCTTAATGAAGAAAAGAGACTTTCAAAGCCCCGAGGAGCCCTTGGCACTGGCTGGCTCGACTCCTGTCCTGATGCCTGTAGCAGGCCAGTGGCAATACAGGGCCACTGACAGGGCAGCTTTCAAAAGCCATTTACCCGGGTAAATTGCCCACCCATTCCCCCAGCTAAAAGCTCGCCTGGTGATGTGTAAAAGTAAGCAGGCTCAGAGGCGGCGCCACGAGTAGTTTTGCATTTTCAAATCTAGGCAAATTTCTTTTTCAGGGAAAGGTTTCCCAGGACAATTTTCAGCAGGAAAATCTTCAGATAATTTCCCTTTTGATAATTGGAGAAAAGTCCACAGGGAAATGTATCTGTGGGAACTGCACCAGTTGCACCCCCCACACCCAGGCTTGTGTGTGCTCTCGGTCTTTCTCCCTTCAGGAATCACGCGCCATTCCCGGAGGGTGAGCTGCAAAGCCTTGAACATGCACTCACTCTGTGCCTGCAGCCTCTCTCCTCCCAACTCCTGGGTCTTCACCATAATCCTGGAAACTGAGAGGGAGAAGAGCTGCAGAAAGGGAATGGGGAACTGGAGAGGGATGTTGGGGGTGGAGAGAGGAGGACTGTATAGGAAGAAGGCCAGAGTGAGGAACTGGAGAGAGAGGGTTGAGAGGGGACAAGCAGGCCGATACAGAAACAAACGCGGGCGAGCACCGCTCCCGGCGCATGCACAGGCCAGTGCCCTGTGCGCGAGATACAGTAAATAAAGTTATGCTAATTAAGGCCCGCGTAAAAGGAGGCGCTAGGGACACTAGCGCATCCCTAGCGCCTTCTTTTGACAGGAGCAGCGGCTGTCAGCGGGTTTGACAGCCGATGCTCAATTTTGCCGGCGTTGGTTCTCGGACCCACTGACAGCGAGCTGATTTTAAATTTTTTTATTTTAAATTATTTTTTTTTTTGGGACCTCCGACTTAACATCGCCATGCTATTAAGTCGGAGGGTGTACAGAAAAGAAGTTTTTACTGCTTTTCTGTACACTTTCCCGGAGCTGAGAGAAATTAATGCCTACCTTTGTACAATGTGCGGCTTGGCTGCACATTTTACTTTCTGAATCGCGCGGAATGACTAATAGGCCCATCAACATGCATTTGCATGTTGCGGGCGCTATTAGTTTCGGGGGATTGGATGCGCGTTTTCGACACACTATTACCCCTTACTGAATACGGGGTTAAAGCTAGCGCGTCGAAACCGCGTGTCCAACCGCGGGTTAACAGTGCACTTCGCCGGAAGAACCAGACAATTCCCTAGAAGCAATGAAGGTAAAACCAGGAGTGACTCAGCCTGTCCTCTGTGACCCTGACATGGAGCTATCTACTCGCCTTTTTTTTTTTTTTTTAATAATATCTAAATACTTCTCAACCAGAGACCGAGATATAAATCCAATCAGGCAGAGGGAAGGAAGCAGGAGGACGAAGCTGGGAAACAGGGAGTTGAAACAGGCAGGATAGTTTCATTTCTTGGGAAGACTGTCTAGCCCCCTACATTTTTTGTTGCTTTTTAATGGGATTGCATCCATTTTCTTGGTTCTGGTTCACTTAACTGTATTTCTGGGGGGCTAACACATATCTGTTCTGGTTTCTCAATTTAAAAGCTTTCAGGCAAGTTGTTATTTTGCAATTCTTTAACTTGCTTTCCTATTATTTATTTATAATTATTTATTTATCACCTAACAGATTAAAAATCTTCCTAAGTGATTTACAACACAATTGGACCTGACCCAAACAAAAAAGAGAAAAATCAGCGCGGTAAGACCGCCCACACAACCCGACATCAGCCAGGCACCCGGAGCTGTCGTCAGCTAGGCGTCCCGGAGCCCTTTAAAAGGCTTGATGGCCCTAGGCGTCGCACGCCTAAGGAGCATGACAAAGGGGCCTGCCCCTTTGTGCGCACCGGATCAACACATAGCATAGCACCCATCCTTACAAAACCGTCAGCTCATTCCAGCACGCTCCAACCCAGCCACTCCATATCTCTTCATCAAACAATCATCCAACATTCATCCATCCTACTTACTCTGCAGACTAACACTCAGCGGACTCACATTCAGTGGACTCTTCACTCAACAGATTCTCTCAACAGACAGACACTCAGTGGACGGACACGCAACAGATGGATTCCCACACCTCACACCATCCTATCCATCCATCCTAGTCACGGGGTATCTACTACTATACTGCCACTCCCAAGGCACAAACAGACGGACGCTCTCTAATCATTCATCATCCTCTCTCAACATACGGACACTCTTCCCTCTTCAACAGACGGACACCCACCCATCACCCACCTTTCTCACTCAGCAGACGGGCACTCACTCTCTAGGAGACGGACACTCCCTCACCACTCATCCACCTCACTCAACCAAGAAGAACACCCTCATCTCGCTCACCAGCCCGAGCGGTGTGCCAGCAAGGAACCAGATCGGGGATAAAGAAGTAAATTGTGATTCGATGCCAGAAAACGCTGCAGGACCCAGATGGTGAGTCTAACCGCACCCACCCTAACCCTGCCGGCTTTTCACAAATAGTGCGCCCCTTCGTGAGACACAGGACAGCGCGCATCCTAACTTCATCCAACACTCATCCAGACAGCATCCTGCACCCATCCAGGGCTCTTCAAGCACTCATCCTGACTTCTTCCAGCACACATCCTCAGCTATTCCAACACTCCCTGACCTTATCAAGCACTCATCCTAACATCATCCAGCACCCATCCAGAGCTCCTCCAGCACTCAACCTGTTCTCATCCAGCCTCAACACGCATCCGGATTTCATCATTTTCATCCTATCACCCTGCAATCATCATGATCACCTACACCACTCTTACTGATCTCTTCCAGCTTTCATCCTATATGCGTCCAGATCCTACCAGCACCCCCA
Organism: Rhinatrema bivittatum; assembly: GCF_901001135.1. NCBI lineage: Eukaryota > Metazoa > Chordata > Amphibia > Gymnophiona > Rhinatrematidae > Rhinatrema > Rhinatrema bivittatum. The sequence goes on from NW_021820708.1 coordinate 9,687, forward strand.
CGCATCCAGATCGCACCAGCACTCACCTTGACCACTCCCGATACCATACAGCACCCTTCCAACCCTACCCAGCTCCCCCCATCACTCATCAGCCTTCCAGCCTAAACCACATTGGCCACGACACCAAGACCAGAAGGAAATTCAAACTCTCCAAAAACACCAAACAGCCCAGTCATGGCTTCACCTCCAATGTGACTCATCAGAAGAGAAACAGATACCTGTTTAACATCCCCTTATGAAACACATTAAAAGCCTATTTTATATCACCTTCTTCTGATAAACGCTCAATCCTTATCCAAAAATTCATGCTAATATCAGACATAATCCAAGAAAAGAACCCAGACTTCATCGCCATAACGAAACATGGTTTAAAAATACAGATCAAGTACTAGCGAACATCTAACCAACAATGCTTACGACATATTTCAATCCCTCGCAAGACTCGCAGAGGAAGAGGCTACTCCTGATCATAAAAAAGCATCTCTCAATGAAATGATCCCTCACAACCTCCCAAAGAAATATGAAATCGCCCTATTCGACTCAGAAAACCTACAATTATGCCTAATTTACTGCTCTCCAAACTTCTAGATAACGATATTTCCCTACTCCTAGAATTCTTAATAACAAACATCAGCATGAAAAAACCTACGATCATACTGGCGACTTCAATCTTCACACAGATGCCACCCCAGATCACAAAACTGCCAAACCATGCTTGACATGCTATCCAGCCTAAACCTGAACCAACAAGTTAAACCCCACTCATAAAGCGGGTCACACACTGGACCTGATCTTCACTAATCACTATTTCTCAGACACATCAATATCATGCAGTCCAGTCCCTTAGTCGGACCACTACCTCTTACAATGCAGGACACAAGTAAAAACAACATGACAAATACAAATGAACCACTATCATTCAAATACCAACCTCCCTTCCAACCTAATCTTCTCCAACAGAGCCCGGAAAACAACTAGCAAATCTAGACCTCTCCAATATAAATAACGCTATTCAATTGGTTTCATCTTACAGAACTAACTGCTAATAACATAAACCCTGAGAAATCAAACAGATAAAGAAAAAGAGAAAAAAACAACCCTTGGTTCAACTCTCAACTTAAACAATGAAATCCAACCTTAGGAAACTGGAAAAGGAATGGCAAAAATCCAAATGCCCTGTAACCCTGCAAAGATACGAACGCATCTCGCAGCCTATAAAAAAATGATTCTGAACACCAAATGCGACTACTACAGTCAGAAGATAAAAAACTCCACAAATAACTCCAAGTCCCTGTTCAACATCGTAAGAAACCTCATAGATGAAAATAATAACAACACCCCCTTAACCGAGACAAAAAATTTAAGCCAAGACCTAGCCATTTCTTTAAGAACAAAATAAGCAAAATAACTGGCACCATCAACAAATCATCGTTCGCAGATGACAAAATATCCACAACAACTATAACACCATGGTTGAATTTCGAACCAATATCAAACACTGAAACTGAAAAATGCTAAGAAAAATTAACCCAGCTCGACATGATCTAGACACAATCCCAACACGAGAGCTAAAGGAAATGGGCACATCATTGCCCCAACCATAGCAGCAATTATAAACAAATCACTCGAAGAAGGTGAGCTACCAATCAAATTAAAAACTGCAACAATCAAACCAATATTGAAGAAGAAGAACCTAGATCCAGATGATCTGAATAATTACCGTCCTATCTCAAACCTTCCACTACTTGCCAAGCTGACAGAGAAAGCGGCACTGATACAGCTTAATGAACACCTAGAAAACAACAAAATACTACATCCCACCCAGCATGGTTTCAGGAAAAACCGAAGCACAGAAACCCTGCTCTCAACTTATCAAACAATATACCAAGAGGCCTCGACAACAAACTAAGCCACTTACTCATCCTACTGACCTCTCTGCAGCATTCAACACAGTAGACCACAAAAACCTTATCTCAAGACTTGCTGACATAGGCCTGTCAGGTAAAACCCTAGACTGGTTCTCTTCCTTCCTAAAAGACAGATACTTCAAAGTCACCCTCAACAACACTCCTCCGATGCCATCCCCTTGAAACTGGCATACCTCAAGGGTCCGCCCTCTCAGCCACCCTCTTTAATATCTACCTACTCCCACTCTGCCAACTCATCTCAAGTCTAGGCGCAACATATTATATGTACGCCGACGATATTCAACTCCTCATTCCAATAACCTCCACTATCGAAGATAGTGGAGGTTATTGTCTCAATTAGAAACATGCTAAAACACCTAAAGTTATGCCTCAACATGAACAAAACAGAATGTATCCTCATAGAAAGAAAAAACGCAGGACAAATAACCCTCATGCCTTCCTTACAAATTGACAACATTAGCATACAACTAAAGAACAATGTAAAGGACCTAGGCATTTGGATCGACAACGAACTAAACTACAAAAAGAGAATCGCAATGAAAACAAAAGAAGGCTTTCACAAACTTCACATACTCAAACATCTAAAACCGCTTCTACACCAACAAGAATTCAGAACCGTCCTGCAATCCCTTTTCTTCACCAGCCTCGATTACTGCAACTGTCTCCTGATCGGTCTCCCAAAAACTGCAGTAAAACCTCTACAACTATTACAGAATGCCGCAGCTAGAGTACTAACCGGCAAGAAAAAATCTGACCATATCTCCCCCGTTCTGAGAAGTCTTCACTGGCTACCGGTCGAAAAAAGAATCAAATTCAAATCTTTAACAATCTTACACAATGCAATATACAAAGCAGACAACACTGCCCTCAATAACATGATCCAGAAGCGCAAATCACAACGCACGACAAGATCTGCCAATAAACTGCATCTAGTAATACCATCTCTTCCTCTAGCAAAGCTTTCCAACACTAGGAACAGAGCCTTCTCCATTGTGGGACCGAAATTATGGAACTCCTTACCAGATTACATAAGCTCACTCAGCCATATCAAATCTTTCAAAAAGGAACGCAAAACATGGATATTTAACCAAGCATTCAATGATGGCGTTGGTTAATTTGCTCACAACTGCTAATACACATAAACACTCTCCGTTATGCACATATTTACCTCTAGAGACAACAACCCTCGTGACACCCCATACCTATTCACAGACTCCTAATTCAGGTACTCTTATTTATTCAATTGTTCTGCATTTCACTGCTTTCCGTGATAAGTTACTTCCCTTCAGTCCCAACGCTACCCAAGTAAGAGAAATCTAAACTCTCACAGAGAATGATGAAGTACCCAAGTAAGAAAATGTAAAACCCCCCCCCCCAACGACTGATGAAGTACACAAGTCTTTATATGACATTTTAATCACTACCTGATTATTCATTGTAAGTCCTTGCTCAGTAATATTGTTTAACAAAATGTTTAAAGTTGTTCAGTTCTAATATGGTACATGGTTCTACTGTTATTAAATGTAATAAGTTGTTATCCTGTAAACCGGAGTGAAGGCAGCGAGCTATACTTCGGTATATAAAGCCTTTAAAATAAATAAATAAACAATTAGTTACACAATTTCTTTATGAATAAAGGAAAATTGGTTCTTACCTGCTAATTTTTGTTCCTTTAGTACCAGACATCAGACTCCTGAGTTTTGCCTCCCTTCCAGCAGATGGAGACAGAGAAAGTTTCGCTGACACTGCCATATAACCTGGTGTGCCACCTGCAGTTCTTCAGTATTGAGAAGTACCCAAGCCAAGATACCAACTTACACCAACACCAATCATACATCAAAATCCCCCTGAACGAGCAGAAGGAAGCAGATACTTATAATAAGTCTTAAGAAAATTTAACCGTGAGAAACTAAAAAAAACCTGCATCTCTCTTCAGACTATTTACAATAACCGATCGAGCGGACTCTCCAAATCTCCCCACTATAACTGGGCAGGCCTCTGGACTATTCTGGCAGGTAAGAACCAATTTTCCTTTCCCTGTTCGTACCCAGATCAGTCCAGACTCCTGGGATTTACATAAGCTTCCCTAAATAGGGTGGGACTGTGAGAATCCCGCTCAAAGCACACTTTTGCCAAAACCCCTGGCCTCTGAATGGTGCAAAGACTTCCAAATAGTCATCCAACAAATCTCTTGAAGCGATATCTGTTGACATTCGACCCAGGAGATTGCCTGAGAATGAGAAGAGTGAGCCCTTAATCCCTCTGGGACAGGATGACCCTGACAGATGTATGCTGAACCTATAGCTTCCTTCAACCAACGAATAATTGTGGATTTGGATGCCTTATGACCCTTCTTTGCACCACTCTATAGCACAAAAAGATGGTCTGACAATCAGAAGCTATTAGTGACCTTGAGATATCACAATAAAACTCGCTTTACATCCAAGAGTCACAACTCTCTTGCATGAGGTGCTGAAGCATCCAAATTTGGAAAGGCTGGGATCTTGACCGATTAACTTAAATGGAACACCACCTTTGGAAGGAAGGAAGGAACCATCCTCAACGAGACTCCCAAATCTGTAATTCTCAAAAATGGATCCCTGAAGGACAATGCCTGAGGTTCCGAGATCCTTCTAGCAGATCAAATTGCCACTAAGAAACCACCTTTAAAAGTGAGATTTTTCATAGTAGCCCTTCTAAGAGGCTCGAACAGAGCTGCAAACATATCATAAAGACCAAAGTTAAGGTTCCAAGAGGGTTACAACTTCCAAACTGAACGACGCAAATGCTTTACGCCACAGATAAAAAACGAACCACATCTGGATGTACAGCAAGGGCAACTCCCTGCACCTTGCCTCAAAGACAACACAAGACTGCCACCTGACCTCTGAGGACAGAATATTTGCTACGGATGTCCAATTAGGATCAATCCCCCTGCTCAATGCACCAAGTCTCAAGAACTCTCCAGATGCTCACATATTCCAAAGAGGTGGAAGTCTTTCTAGTTTGCAAGAGAGTAGAAATGACATCCTCAGAATATACTTTCTCCCTTAATCATTTTCTCTCAAAAGCCAAGTCGCAAGACAGAAGCAAGCTGCCTGATTGGAAAATATGGGACCTTGGCATAGAAGCGTTGGTAGATGAGCAAGCCTCAATGGCCCATCCACCAACAGATTGATGAAATCTGCAAATCAAGGCACCGTGGCCACTCCAGAGCTACTAGAATTACTTCTCTTGGATGGATCTCTATATGCCATAATATTTTTCCAACCAGTGGCCATGGCGGAAACACGTACAAAAGGATGCCCCTGGCCAAGGAAGAACCAAGGCATCGACCCCTTCTGTGCTCTTTTCTGTGACCGAAGAAGCGCGGAGCCTTGGCTTTTCAGTGAATTGCCATTAAAACCATGTGGGGCCTGCCCCATCTGCGACGGATGAGGTGCATTGCTTCCTCTGACAACTCCCACTCTCTGGGATCCAGCTGTTGTTGATTAAGAAAATCTGCTTGTACATTGTCTGTGTCGGCGATGTGAGAAGCCGCTAATAGCACCAGATGTTGCCCTGCCCAGTGGATTAATTCCTCGGCTTCCTGAGCCACCACACGACTCTTGGTACCACCCTGTCGATTATGTAAGCCACCATCGTTGCATTGTTTGACAAGATCCTCACTGGCCTTCCATGAAAGAGCAGTAGGAACGCACACAGCGCCAGCTGCACTGCTCTTGTCTCTAAGCGATTGATAGACCACAATGCTTCCTCTATCGACCACTGGCACTGCACAAACTAGTCTTGGCATACCACTCCCCACCCGGAGAGACTGGCATAGATGGTAACAACCACCCTGTCTGGAACCTCCCAAGTCCACCCCGCACCTCAACTGGTCCTGACCAAGCCACCATGAGAGACTGGACCTGGATAGTTTTGTAAGAGATAGCAGAAGAGATCCCTCTCCCCCTGCAGACTCTGAAGCAGCCGTGAAGGTAGACTAAATGGCCACTGTTCCTGCTCTAATTGGAAATGGGCCTGCTGCTTCCTCCGACGCACCAGAGAGCCTCCCAGACCCATACTGCTTTCCTGACACCGCTAGGGTCGTCCCTGAACTGTCCTCTACCCCCAGAGGGCTATCGGGAACAAAGTCCAGCCCGAGAAAGCAATGCGTACACATATCATCGCACTCCATGCAACTGGAGCCGTGTGGCATTCTCTCGGGGCTCCTGAATCACGAGTGCAGTCAGCTGCCTGAGGAGTGCCAAAAGCAAGAGCCGCCTCAACTTAGCTCCGTGAAGCTTGAATACCGCCAACCACTGTGCCTTTCGATCAGGGAAGCAAATAAAGAAACTTTTTTTTTTTTAAACTTTACAAGAAAGTACAAAGAAGACAACAAGCACTTCCCTGCAACTGAAGAGTGGCAGCAGGCTCTACACGTCCTCCTAAGGGAGAGGGAACTTCTACCCCCGGCGATGAGGGACTAAGCAAGATGAGAGTCCCCAACCCCCTATTCATCCGCCTCAGAACCAGGAAGGATTGCCCCACCAGGATCTATCAACCTCCTGGGAGGCAATCTCAAAAAGGCTACTAAACTTTTTTTTTTAAAAACCTAGTTTCAGACTGCAGTTTTTACACCTCCACCATCTGCTGGAGACATAGAAATATTGAGGGACTGCAGGTGGCACACCAGCTTATATGACAGTGTCAGCAAAGCTTTCTCTGTCTCCATCTGCTGGAAGGGAGGCAAAACCCAAGAGTCTGGCCTAATCTGGGTACGTACAGGGAACAAATAATCATCCTTTAAAATATAAATCCATTAACCTTGCTGAATAATATCCTTCATTAAGCAAGTTTTCAAAGCCTTCCAGAATTTTAATTAATCCTGTTCCTCTCTCAAACTGGATGGCAAACTGTTCCAAAATTGTGGGGTCATCCCTGAAAAAGATCTAGCTTTCAGACGGAAATGACGGTACAGATCAACTGTTTTGATTCATGCAGAGTGTCTGTGTGCACACGTGCTTATGCAACGACACATCTAACACCATCGCCAATATGGGCCAGCTGGATTTGGTGTGGGGCAATCTGTGACTCCGTTAACATGACTGCTCCCCAAATTTCAGGGGGGATGCTGGAGGTCCTGCTGTCCTAGGGGGAACACCTGTAACAGGTAAGCAACTCTGCTTTACATAAAAAAACGTTTATAGTACAGTCTTCTGAGGAAAAATCTCTCTTACAACATGCATATTATTTACATGCACTGTTGTGATGTCAACCAGAAAACCTTGCAAAAAAGTTAAAAGGGCTTGGCCCTCAGAAAGCCTTTGTTAAATTGAATTATAATTACAATATGGTAAACCTCCCAAAACAAGTCAGCACTAACTGCCAGCACTTAAACCTACCTATGAAAAAGCAACACTTCAAATATTACAACAGGCCCCAATACACCTCCAAGCTGATCTAGATCCCTACACAGTAAAAGAAAACCTCAGAACACAGACCCTCACCAAATACAGAGTAGAGATACCATAACAGTATAAAGAAACACACACGCATGCTTACAGACATGCATGCTTCCTTACACGCATGCTACTTTATCTCTCAGTTTCACACATCTTCTCACTGCTCTAGAACATAATACACCCTGTACTAGGAGGTGCAGATTTGGAAAACTGATCAGGTTCGACTGCTACAGATCCGGACACAGAAACTACACACTAGCAGAATATCTCACCTTGGTCCCCACATGCAAAACACTGACAGACCCTTACCAAATAACCGAACTGACCACAAATTAGAAATAGTGAGACAAAAGTTGATCTGGAAAACCCCCAAAAATAGACTCTGCCAGGAGAATAACACCAGAGTATAAAAACAAATGCATTTTTTCTATACTATACACAGAGAAATGACAAGACAGAGAAAATCAAATTCTTCCTACTTTCCATCTTAGAGAAGCAGAACAGAGAGCAGCTATAGCTCATCCCCTCTCACTCACTCCAATCCCCAGCAATCCAGTCCCTCCACCTGCTTGTCCCCAGCAGTCTTGCTCACCAGAGCCCTCTCTCTCCCATACTCTCTCACTGTCATACTGACCTTAACTCAAATGCTACCATGATTATAAAAGCAAGGGCTACATAATTGCTGGAGGACCTCAAAAGACTGGAAGATTGGCTTCCAAATGGCAGATGAAATTTAATTTGTGGACAAGTGCAAGGTGATGCATATAGGGAAAATAACTCTTGCTATAGTTACACAATGTTAGGTTCTATCCTAGGAAAGAGATCTAGGCATCATAGTGGAGAGTACATTGAAACTGTCATCCAAGTGTGCTGTGGCAATCAAAAAAACGAACCAAATTTTAGGAATTATTAGGAAGGGAATAGTGAATAAAATGGAGGATGTCATAATGCCTCTACATCACTCCATGGTGAGACCACACTTTGAGTTCTGTGTGAAATTCTGGTTGCTGCATCTCAGAAAGAATAGAATATAGCTGCACTGGGGAAGGTACAGAGAAGGGCAACCAAAATGATAAGGAGCATGGAACGGCTGCCCTATGAGGAGAGGCTAAAGAAGTTAGGGATGTTTAGTTTGGAGAAGAGACGACTGAGGGGTATATGAAAGAAGTCTACAAAATCATGACAGGATTTGAACAAGATAATGTAAAATCGGTTATTTACTCTCCATGAAGTTAGCAAGTAGCTCATATAAAACAAATCAAAGAAAATTCTTTTTCACTCAGCACACAGTTAAGCTCTGAAAGTCATTGCCAGAGGATATGGTTACAGCAGTTAGTATAACTGGGTTTAAAAAAGGTTTGGATAAGTTCCTAGAGAAAAATCCATAAACTGCTATGATGGTAATTAATAAGCAATAATAGCTTGTGATTTAATCTAATGTTTGGGTACTTGCCAGGTTCTTGTGGCCTGGTTTGGCCTCTGCTGGAAACAGGATGCTGGGCTTCATGGACCCTTGGTCTGACCCAGTATTTATGCTCTTATGTCTGCAGAGCATGCCACTTACTTTGAAGTGAACAGGAGGCTAAGTGCCTCATCTCTTCTAAGAAGAGCATCCCGGGGCTCAGGGTACAAGTTTACAGAAATACTTCTACAAGATATTCCTGTACCTCCTCCCCAACAAGCCCAGAAGGAAAGGTTGAACATTTGCCTCCAGTACTGGGCCAGATGTAGTAAGCATTTTTCTCTGAGATTCAAAATGTATTTATTTAAAAATTATTTATAATTCGCCTGATAAATCTTTGTAAGCAATGTACATCATATTATAAACAATCTCAACAAATCTACTTTCCAAAAGCATTTCTCCAATTTAAATAAAAGCAAACTAAATCATCCAGGAACAGTTCCCATCAACCAAGTTTTTAACAATTCCAAAATCTAAGGAGATTTTCTTCCCTTAGATTTAATGGAAAGAAACAAAGGTGATCGGTGTTTTTTGTTTGTAAAAGTGGCCTTTATTGGAATAAGCCCGACTCTGGTCGGTTTCGCTCCCACAGGAGCTGCCTCAGGGGGCTTGTTGAGGGCAAAAAAATCTCTCTTAACACTTAAAATAAAATACACATACATATGTCACATAAATAAGTGTAAATAAAGCAAAAATGACTATGTGCATATGTAATGAAACAAACAAAGGTTATGTACACATATACTGCCAGCAATGACAAAAATGTGAGTGATAATGAATCAGATAAATCAAATGGTGTGCACATATCTTAATGACATGCAGGAATGCATAAATGAATAGTACCGTTTCTCATGAGAATCATGTGTAAGGAAAAGGGTGGATATATTTGTATGTGTATTATCCTTGGTACAAAGGACTAAGACTTATAAATGAATGATAAGTAATTGAAGTACTTATACGTGCTGGGCACAGAGGACACTGACTCACAGTAAAGGTAGGTTATGGTCAGAAAACAAAAAATACAAGTACCTATTGTTGGTGAGTATCTTCAAATGTGAAAGATACAGTAAGCAGTCAAAAATGTTATTCAATCCAGACAGAGCAACTTGGTGTTATGATCTATTAGAAAGAAAAAACCAAAGTATCAACCAGTCCACAGTTAAAAATGGATGAAGACAAGAGGATAAAAACAAAAATGGATAAAAACAAAATGGAAAGAATAAAGAGGCAGCTGAACCTTGGTTGGAAGAGCATTTGGTGCGCTCCCCTATTACCTGTGTGAACTTTTGCCGCTTGCCCCGACGTCAGTGGGAGGAGCCGAGGCAAGACGCCCATAAGATCGGCGTATCTTAGGTGCGCCACCACCGCGCCGCCAAAGCCGCGCGCGCCTTTGTCCGGCTTGGTTCGGACTAGAGAGGATGAGAAAAGATTTTCTGATCCGGGTCACAGCTGCCACAGAGGCGAAATAGATGGCATTGTCTGCAAGGAGACGAACAGCCTGCTGGTTTGTTTTAACTTTTCTTTTGTTTGGTCATGCCTCCAAACGGAAGGAGAAAGTTAGGGTGTTCCCCTCATTACCCCTTCCATCACCTATACAGCAGGAAATTGTTCGTTTCATGACTGCTCCTGCATTAAAACCAGCAGCCAAGGATACAGCTGATTCAGGCCAAATGGGAGGATGGTCTGAATCTATGGAGGAGGCTTCGCTGAGCCCCCAATCTAGGATTACCACCAGAGTGGAGGGCAATTGAGGGAATCAAGGGAAGTACACCAGCACAGCTCAATGTCCTTGGGTCCACAAGCGCCGATTGGAGGAAATGGTGCAGGAGACCTAAGTGCAGAGAGATCTGATGTGAGCCCGATAAGAACTTAGGGCACGGACCATTCAGGAAACTGCGTTAGACAAAGAAGATCAAGCAATAGGTGGTGGGGGAACCCTAGAGACCTTGACACGCCCCCACAGTGGTTACACTGGAGTTATTGTGGGATACGATGGCATCAATATAAAAGGGCTAGAGAAAAAGATGGACTCTATTGCAGGGAAAAAATATACTCAGGAAGTAATGGCTATCCAAAGTGTTTTAAATAATTCGGAAGTTAGAATCAGAACTTTAGAGGAAATGGGAAAAAGAATACAGAATTTCAAGTTGCAGTAGTAAAGGATAGGGATTTTCTATGGAGGCGAATTGAAATGTTTGAGAATAATATTAAACGATTGAATCTTCGTTTACTTAATTTTCCTCGAGTAGCAGGTGAAGTTCCAATGGAAACGTTACAAAAGTTTCTTAAAGATGTATTATGTTTCTCTGAAGTGAATTGCCTATAATTAGTTATTGTTATTTTTTGCCAAAGAAAAACCCCTTTCAAGGAACCTCACAAATTTCTTAGAAAGTACAAATAATCAGATAATTGATCTGGGCGTATTATTAGTGTCATTTATGAATTTATTAGATTTGAATAAGGTAATGAAACAATATTTCAACAAATATCCCATTTCCTTTCATAATGTATGGTAAAATTTTCCCAGATTTATCAGTAACTACACAGTTAAGGAGAAAGAGCTTTTTGGTCTTTCGCCAAGAAGCTATTTCCATGGGATATTCGTTCACACTGCGTTATCCCTGTAAATGCATAATTAAAAAACAACAAAATACTTATATTTTCTTTGTGCCTGATCATTTAAAAACTTTTATTGAACAAAGAAGATCAGCCGTAGTATCTCCTCTACCCAGTGAATAAAAAATGTGATAGTGCAGGAATGTACAATGCTAAAATTTGATTATAAGAGTTTTTCTTGTTATTTTCTCCCTTTAGTTACTAAGCCTCTGGATTTCTTTTAGTTGATGATTAGAAAAGACACTATTGATTATATTATAAATTAGATTGAATATATATAATGAAATTGTTATTCTGTTAGACCATAAATGATTGTGGTGTGATTATGAATTAATTGTTCTGTAATTCTTAATTGGAAAATCAATAAAAATAGAAATAAAAAATAATAATAATGAAAACCGATCGGTTGGTGAGGCAAATAGTTCTTAATGAAAATATTGAAGGCAAATACAATTTTTTATATACGGAGGTATAGGATATGTGAAGGTATCAAAACTTAACTGTTATCAGTCCCGTTCTTTTTTATAAAAATGTCATAACTAACTGTTATCAGGAAACACAAGTCCCGTTTTTTTTAAGGAACAGGGGATTGTAAAGGCAGATCTAAATGAGTTTATGAACAAGTGTGGCATGCAGTAATCATAAGACATTTTGAATTGAGAGGAGTATACCTTCAACATGTATTAAAACAAAAAGATGAGCTAGATGTCAGGCTCATTCCAATAAAGGCTACTTTTACACCGATCACCTTTGTTTCTTCGCTTATCAGCAATTTGGATCGGCTTCCGCTTTGTTTCTCGGGTCCTTAGATTAATGGGAAATCATTTCAGAATTTTGGGACAGAGATAAAGATCTGTTCCACAAACATACATGACGAAAGATCTTAACTGCAGGAATTGGCAAGGAATGTTTATCTGTCAAACGCAAATTTCTACTAGATTCATACCCTTGCAAGCAATTTTCCAGCTGAGCGCACTGTATTGCATGGGCCCCTAAGTCAGTAGTGATTACCTACTCAGCCACCAGCAGTGCCTCTGCAGAATTTTGCACATTTCAAGCTAAATATCCCTGCAGTGTAGAATTTCCAGTCTCCACGTGGCAGCAGGGATCGTTTCTACCCTCAAAATTCCAATCTAAGAACACCCTCTAGTCAAAATTGTAACTTAAAATGCAGAAAAATGCATCATTAGCGAGCACAGCATCCACTGCTCATCACTTTCTTCCCCTGCCCATTCCAGTGCTATCCCGATCCTTGCTGAGGCAGTCACTCCCAGTGCCAGCCCCATGCTGTCCACAGCTGAAACACAAACATGTTTAAGGCCCCAACACTATCTCCAGCTTGGGCAAGTCCTTCCCTCCACCTGGACTACAACTTCTCCTCTCCACACACAAACCCAAACACATGCATGAACAAACCTACACATAAACATATAAAAACTCTTACACCACACATACAAAACCATATCCATGCATGCATAAACCCCCTCAAACACAAACTCACACACATACATAAGCTTATATATATATACACAAGCTGTTAAGCCCGTTTAAAACGGGCTACATTACATTTTTTTTTCAGTCCATTTTCTAACACAGCACCCTTCTACACTTTTTTCTCCATCTCTCCCCCTTCCCCTCGTTCACTCCTCCCTTTCCTCCACTCAGTCTTACTCACCCTGTCTACCAATGCCTCCTTCCCCTCACTCTCACCCTCCCTCCCCTTCCCTCAGTACACTCCCACCTCTCTCCCCTTCCCTCAGTCACTCCCCACCCTCTCTCAATCCCATCCCCTCCCTTTTTCTCTGCTCCACAACTTCTTACCCTTCCCACTTACTCACATCCCTGTCTCTCACCTCTCCCTCATTCTCCCTCTCCCCCTTCCACTTACTCACATCCCTGTCTCTCACCTCTCCCTCATTCTCCCTCTCCCCTCACTCTTCCCCACCCCCTACCTCCCTCCCACACACTCACCCACTCCTCCCTCCCTCTCACTCAGTCCCTCCCTCTCACTCAGTCCCTCCCTCCCACTCAGTCCCTCCCCCTCACTCAGTCCCTCCCTCCCTCTCACTCAGTCCCTCCCCTCCCTCTCACTCAGTCCCTCCCTCGATACTGGCCGCCGCTGCCACCGCCCGCTGCCACCGCCGCTGCCACCCAACGCTGCCATGTTTTTTTTTTCTGACGCTGGCTGAGACCGACATGCTCGCCCGCACATGCGCGGTAGAGCTGGTCTCTACTGCGCATTTGCGGCACGTCGGTCAACCTTCAATTATTAGGTTGATATATATATATATATATATATATATATATATATACACACACACACACACACACACACACACATAAATCAATTCACATGCATGCATAAACCCAAACACAAATAAACTGTTACACACATACAAATCCATACACATGAATGCCCCCAAACACACACAAGCATATATTCATACACAAACTCTTACACACATACACAAACCAATACACATACATAAACCTCCACACACAAACATATATATATATACATATATATACATATATACACACACAAACCCAAATTCTTGCATACAAACTCATACACAAACCCAAACCCATGCATGCACAAACCTACACACACACAAACATACAAACTCTTACACACATGCATGTATAAACACACACAAACTCATACACACATACCAGTATTATATAAGTTTATATAAGAACATAAGAACATGCCATACTGGGTCCATCAAGCCCAGCATCCTGTTTCTAACAGTGGCCAATCCAGGCCATAAGAACCTGGCAAGTACCCAAAAACTAAGTCTATGCCATGTTACTGTTGCTAGTAAAAGCAGTGGCTATTTTCTAAGTAAACAATTAATAGCAGTTAATGGACTTCTCCTGCAAGAACTTATCCAAACCATTTTTGAACCCAACTACACTAACTGCACTAACCAACTCCTCTGGCAACAAATTCCAGAGTTTGTGCTTTGAGTGAAAAAGAACTTTCTCCGATTAGTTTTAAATGTGCCACATGCTAACTTCATGGAGTGCCCCACATACACAAACTCAAACACATACATGTCTATAAATATATCTATATCTACAAACCCAAACTCTTGCATACACAAATTCATACATACACACAAACGTATACATATGCATGCAAAGACACACATATACATATGTATAGAACATGTGTACACAAACATATACATGCACAAACACATGGATACACAAATATAAACATAAACTTATATACAGTATGTACATATGCACATACAAAGCCACAAACATACAAAAGCATGCAATCACAAACTCATATACACAAACCGATGCACTCACACATAAACCTATACACACACATAAACAACAAGCATTACACAACTCCACACTCAAAGCTATCCTACATTTAAACACATACACACACACAGTTTTATTAAGCACATTCTTGCCGATGTCTGTTTAGGTTTGCCTTTTTCTGTGCAGAGAAGCAAAACCTTCACGGCAGAAAATACATGGCAAAGGCTCCAGCAAGGCACTTTTAGAGCGCGCTGCCTTCCCACCAGACACCTGCCCCCGGCCAACCTTTCCTCTGGGCAAAGGAAGCCCTGGCTCCGGCCTTTCTGTAACCCCCTCCCCCATGCCTCGCACTTACCCCGCTCAGCCTGCTGCCGGCTCGGGTGCTGGAGGTATGCGCTTTGCGTGCCTGAGCAGGACCCGCGGCTGAGGCCTTCCTCGTCAGTGTGGGCAGGGCACACCCAGGGTGGGACAGACCGAGCGCGCGGCAGGGGCAGGGCCGCCTCGCACATAAACAAGCCCCTGGCGCAGAAAGGGCTCGGTTTGCCTGAGCCAGCGCAGTCCCGGTGAAACGCGGGCCGCCGCCGCCGCCTTCCTCGCCACTGCTGCAACCTGCCCGCTTCCTCCTTCGGTCTCCCGGCCCTGTCTATCGCCTGAAGGGAGCCGCCATCACCCTGGCCCTTCACACCTGACGGAGGTTGGCCGTCGCTGGAAAGAAAAAAAAGATGCAGTTCGGCCAAAAAAATAATCATCAAACGGGGTATCCGGCCGAATTCGGGATTTCGCAGGACAGACAGCGGGATTGAAAAATCCTGTTTCAGTTTATATGAATACATTGCTAGCTGCTTAAAACTTAATTTGGATGAATTGGGGGCATTCTGGGCTGGGCCAGATGTAGGCGAAGGCAGCACAGGCACAGAATGTTTAAGGTGCCCCCCAAAAAACCGGGAATCCCCCTGCTGTTCTCTCATTTCCAGGAGAGAAACCCCTCATACCCAATCCTCTGCTTATGGTCCTGTACTGTAAAATCCAGCCCTGGTTCTGAGACAAGGATAACTGCAATAGTCAAGTGTTATCCCTGTACATCTGGTACTGCTATAGAGTAGTCCTAGGGTTAACTGGGTACTTGGACATATTCAAAATATAGCTGGATAACAATTCCTTCCTCTACCCCAAACCTCCCAAGAATACACCAAAAAATATCATGGCCTTCCCCAAATAAAAATGTATGGGCCATAACAGCCCAAGGTCCCCCCTTCCAGCCCTGGATTTGTCAGTAGGCACCCATTATGTCTCTGCCTAGGATGGTAATTATTTAGGGGCAGCAGGCTACTAAATCTCATTCAGCGGAGTTCAGCCCTCTGCTACTCTGAAACAGAGGGAGAAAGCACCAAAAGCGCCCAGGGGTGGCAGAATCCTAAATCTGTCCCTGCCTCTGCCCCACAGATTTTAAATGAGACCTTTGCTCTGTCAGAACCCCTGGCCCCGCACTGTTACCCCTTTCGGATCCCCCAAGAAGGAGCCAGTACAGCCCTTACTGCGTTCAGGGCCACTTCCAGAGGTGCTCTGACAGCAGTGCTGATAGGCTACATTAACACGGTTACAGTCAGGGCCAAGCTGGAAGCGGCCAGGAGTGCGGTGACTGTACCAGGCCAGCTCTTGCTCGATCTTGGATTGGGGGGTGGGGCTGTGAGGTAGGTTTAGGGGTTCCAGGAGAGTGGAGTGGTTGGCAGCAGGAAGCCAGAGTTAAGACAATTTAATATGTGTGTGGGAGGGGCAGCTGGGCTTGCAACCTTTCTTTTTATTTGGGAAGATGGGAATGGGGGTGGGAGTCAGGGAGTGGGGCCCTATGCCCTGCCATCATTGAGGAATATTTTAAGTACTGAGGAAGATGGGGGATCAGGTCTGCTCGCTCAGAAGTATTTTTTTTAAGTTACTGGGCTATATTTTGTATATAGCTGGGTAGAGTTAAAGTTATGCAGGTGTATGGATCCAGTTAACTTTAGGAGAGGATATTCAGCAGGACGTTTATCCCACTGAATATCTATGACAAGATAGCCGGATAACATGTCCGCTCACCGCTTTTCTGAATATTGAACAGATTGATGCTTTTAAGAAAAATGGTCAAAAAAGAAAAAATGAGAAGCTGTGGGCAGTGGCTGTTAGGGGGCCACTGTTAAAATGAAGCACACCCAGTGTACCTGGATTTGTCATGTGGTCGGTGTGGGATGTGACTCGGGAAGGGCAGTCAGTGTGGGGCTGGGGGAGCCTGTTCCTCTCACCACAGACGGCAAGCGCCCGCTCTCCCAATGTGCGCCCAGGCCACTCTCCTGGGCGCGCGATTTAGTCTTCAATGAGGGCCCACGGTAATAAGGAGGCGCTAGGGACACTAGTACGTTCCTAGCGCCTCCTTATTGGCAGAAACGGTGGCTGTCAGCAGATTTGACAGCCGACGCTTATTTTACCGGCGTCTGTTGTCGAACTCGCTGACAGGCACGGGTTCGGAAAACGGACGCCAGCAAAACTGAGCATGCGTCTTCCAACCCGCAAGTGCGGGCTGATTTTTTTTTTTTTTTTTTTTACAAATTTTTTATTTTTTTTATTTTGGGGCAATTTTTTCTGGTTTTCTGTACACTTTCCCGGTGCCAGCAGAAATTAACTCCTGCCTTTGGGCAGGTGTTAATTTGTGTATGGTGCGGGAATAACTAATAGGCTCATCAACATGCATTTGCATGTTGCGTGCGCTATTAGTTTTTGGGGGGTTGGACACGCGTTTTCCTCGCGCTATTACCCCTGACTGTATAAGGGGTAATAATAGCGCATCGGAAACGTGCGTTCAGACGGGGGCTAACTGTGAGCTCGGACGAGCGCACCGTTCTGTATTGGCCTGAGTGTGAGCTCAGAGCTGGGGGAGGGGTTCCCTTCCCAGAACCAAGGAGAGAAATGGTAAGTGCAGGCCTAAGGCAATGTTTCTACAACTGGTCTGCTTTTCAGGATATCCTTAATGAATACACATGAGATAGATTTGCATACAATCCAGGCAGTATGCATGTGACTATCTCATGCACAGTCCCTCTCCTGTACCCAATTTAATCTCGTAAATGTTATTTCCCATGTTATATTGTATATTTGCAAGTTCTGTTCCAAGTTTTATTGTATTGCTGCAAGTTACGGTTCCTCCAATAGTTAATGTCCTGTCCTTTTTCCGTCTCTCTCCTCCCCTGGATATCCGCTTTGCCTCTTCCTCCTGCTCCCCTTGCCCCACCCTTGTTTTTTTGTATTTCATTCAGTTACATGTAAACCGGTATAGAAAAGCTATTAAATAAATAAAATAAATAAATATTCATTAAGAATATCCTGTAAACCTGACCCATTTGTGACCCTCAAGGACTTGGCCAGAATACCATGGGACCTGTGAGAGAAACACAGGGCTAAGGGATGCCTCCCCCGGGCTCCAGGAGCAGACTGAGTGCAGGTGAAATTTTACAGAACATCACTGGGGTGATCCTAGGTGGGTTTCCACTTGTTCTTTTCTTTTGTAATGCCCACACATTTCAGAAGTCCGGCCTTCAGCTGTGCCCGTCCCAGTCACCAGTGTGATGGTTGCAGGAGGTTCTGAGAAAGCCCAGTACTTTTCCCCCTGCCCACCTACGCAGCAGACAAGCAAGAGGAGTTTTAAAAATCTTTAAACAGGAATATCTCCTCAGAAGACAAATTTAATAGCTAAAAAAAAAGTCCTGTAGTTTCCTGGTGCTGCTGCTTTAAGACAGCTCGTATTGCATCTTAGGATAAAAACAGAGGGGCAACTGCAATTAGTCTCAGGAAGCACATGTCCCAAAATTTTGCACAGGAGGAGATAATGCTCGCTTTCTTATAATTTCCACTGATGCAGATTGATGCCAGTCTTGCTCCCTTTGAACTATAAACATGCCAGGTGGGAACATGCTGACATCCCAGAGAATGAGCTCTCATTGGGCTACAAATTTCTGCCTTCTCTCCCTTGTCAACTGGATTGCAGAGCAAAGTGCAAACTGAAACCCTGGGGAAGAGGATCATCCGTCTCTTCTGAGGACAAGCTGCAGACAAGCCAGGCGGTCCCTCCTTTAAGCCACTTCAGGCACAATATCAAGGCTAGAGTCTCCACCCAGAATGGTTTCAGCGCTGACGCAGGGCCAGGAGAATCCTTGGAGGTTTTCCAGGCGAAACGGTAAATGGTTGCAAGTGGCAGAGTCCTCCCTCCCTCCGTGCTCCTGTTTTCTCTCTCTTCTCAGGCAGCTTATTGCACTGAATGATTCCTGGCAGAGGGCGGACAGTCTTATCAGCTGCCTTATAGCTTCAGGAGTCTGGGCTCGGTTAACCTACGCTCGGATCTAGATCTGCTTTTACAGATCAGAGTCACTTTCAGAAGGGCTCGCTCAGGCCTGCTGGTACCCTTCTTCTGGAGAGGACACTGTAAGGTGCAACCACTTACTTTAAAACTTGTTTCTGCATTGGAAAGGCAAATGACTAAAATAAAACAACAACAACAAAAAAACTCCAACAAATTCTGCCCAGCACTTAAGGAGCCTACTGTCCAGGACGTGCATGCAGTGTGCACACACGCACACACACACAAACAGAGAGAGAGAGATCGCATAAACCGCTTTTTCCTGTGGAAAGCAGTCTAATAAAAACGAAGAGAGCCCCTATTTCTATGACAGGGGAGGAAGCCCATTTTGTGCCTTGCAAGACCTTATAGGGCTGAGAGTCCTGCACGGGTGTGAACACAGATCGTTGTGTTCTTACATAAAACAAGACACAACCCTTCCTTCTCACACGGTGCGACTGAGATAGTTATATGACTCATCGTGATCTCATTCAAATTAAAATCTGATTGCTTCCATTGGCCTTGATGTCCATTTGCAATGTGGTTTTCTGTCCAAATTAATTAAGGTACTTCTTTGGTTGAATTTATTTTACTAGGGTAGCCCAAAATCTGTGTGAGCTCTTTTTAGAATTACTACCATCTGCCCTTCCAAAACCTTACCCGCCTCCCCTACTGAGTGACAGAGGGACCCCCAAGCCTGCTACATCACTGTTTTGTCCTTTCTAAAAGATTTTCATTTACTTTCTGTAACTTGTTGCACATTCAGTAGCTCTTAACAGGGTCATGAACCAACATACCAATTACCCAACATTATGCTGTATGTGAATTTTTAAGACAAGAGGTGATAAAGTGCTTTGTCCACGGCCCACAAAGAGTATCAGTGAGGGAAGCAGGATGGGAACTCCAGGCCACTGCAGTAACCACGCGACCACTTTTTCTGTATTTTATAAGCTGCCCCCACCTTCATGGCTAATGCGTTTCCTCCATACAGGATAAGTGACTCCGTTCTGGAGTACGTACAGGAAAGATGTGGGGGTCTCTGCTTTGTGGCCCCCACCCCTGGAGGACATACCCATGCCTGAGCATGCGTTTTCTTTGGGTTCATTATGTAACCTGCAACATCCTGATCAGCCTTTATTAACAGCTGATGCCAGCCTTACCATGAGTTCATCCACTCTTTGCAATAGCTTTAACTCCAGGATTGTTTTACTTGCAAAAGCACAGAGAAAGGTGGAAGAAAAGGTTAGAAGGTCCGCATGCCTCTGTATCAGACACCCGAGTCTTATCTCTCCCAGACATACACAAAACTGCATGCAGATGGAGACAGAAAGAGGGGAGAGAGTTACCTTGAGAGTCTGACAGATACTACCAGACCCTTTCTAAAACAGGCTTCTCCTGCCTTCTTCAACCTATATTACATTGGCTGGAGAAGAAGCAGTGAGTTCATTTTTCATCTTTCTAAAACTCTGCCATCCTTGCTAACCAAGGCTTCTTTCATAGAGGTACGGAGCCATAAACTAAATACAGTCTTGGCCGGCGTGGGAGCCAGGCTGCTAGCCCTCCCCGCAGGAAGGCAGTGGGTGCGGCAGACAGACCCTACCATATCCGAGTATATGAGCAGAGTGGAAGGGCAACACTTTAGAGCAGCAAACAGGTCAGCATCCTTTGCATTCTCTTTGCAGTGATGCCCAAGCTGGGCGTACTTAGTTGTAAAATTGATTAAAGTAATATGATTGCCATCTTTGACCATTTAAAAATGTAAAAACTAAAAAGGTCACCAAAGAAGAGTCAAGGGTTACCGTTCCAATGCATGAAGCTTATGATTTGCGTTTGCAAATGAAACTCCCCAGCCAGGATTCTGAACAGACCTGATAGTGTATGAAATCAGTCCAATAAACAAGGCAGCTGTCCTGGTGCAGTGAAAGTGCCTCTGAAACACACTTAAAAGAACGGGTAGATGTGAATCGGTTATTTACTCTTTCGGATAGTAGAAGGACTAGGGGACACTCCATGAAGTTAGCATGGGGCACATTTAAAACTAATCGGAGAAAGTTCTTTTTCACTCAACGCACAATTAAACTCTGGAATTTGTTGCCAGAGGATGTGGTTCGTGCAGTTAGTATAGCTGTGTTTAAAAAAGGATTGGATAGGTTCTTGGAGGAGAAGTCCATTACCTGCTATTAAGTTCACTTAGAGAATAGCCACTGCCATTAGCAATGGTTACATGGAATAGACTTAGTTTTTGGGAACTTGCCAGGTTCTTATGGCCTGGATTGACCACTGTTGGAAACAGGATGCTGGGCTTGATGGACCCTTGGTCTGACCCAGTATGGCATGTTCTTATGTTCTTATGAGTGAAAGTGGTATTTACAACCCAACATCTGAAGAGAAAGCCAAAAAGGTTACAGGAAGAGGATAATGAAGGGAGAGAGATGCCCTACCTGCCCAGATCTTCATAATTCTTTCCTCTCTGTTCCCAGGCACCTAAGCTGATGTGTCCAGCCCCGCTTGCTGGTACGAGCCACAGGAAAACCACAGGGCAGCTGCCCTGTGAGTAATCCCACAAAGGACTCATCCCCTTCCTTCCCCCCTCTGGACTGCTGGAATTCTCG
The DNA here is from genome assembly GCF_901001135.1 of Rhinatrema bivittatum. NCBI lineage: Eukaryota > Metazoa > Chordata > Amphibia > Gymnophiona > Rhinatrematidae > Rhinatrema > Rhinatrema bivittatum. Next base: position 31,394 of record NW_021820708.1, read on the forward strand.
GGCTTTGGGGGCCAAAGAGAGAGTCGCAATCTGCTCCTTTCCTTCCGCTCTCGCCCTCGTCCCTGTAGGAGGCTGGGACCCAGCTCCTCTCTCCTCCACCTGTTTGCTCCATTCGTTCTGCCCTTCAGTGCCTCGGAGACACATGGGTCTGCTTTTGTGGATACAGCCTGTACTGTCAATCAAAGTCCATCACAGGAACAAGCGCGGATCTCCTGGCGGGTTGTGTTTCCTTGTTTACCACTAATTGTAAGTTAAGAAACTGGATGTAAAAAGTACCTGCAATCTACTACTCCTCAAACTGCACAATCCCATGCCGGAGCTCAGCTGCGCAGCCCGGCTTCCTCACATTGGAGGGTGGAACAAGCCTGGCCCCTCTTCTTTCTCCCCTGGAATGAGAGAGCAGGTTGCCTGCACGTGAAGGTGGAGAGTACCAGATCCGGACTAAGTATGGACCATTTCCCATCTCTCTTCCTCTCCTACCTGCTCCACGAGACTTAACCTGCCAGTTAATATATTATTGCCTTAAATTTTGGTAGTTCTCTTACATATAACTCTCTTGTAGAAGTTAATTTCTACCCTCTATCTTGCTTTCCTCATTCACTGTATAGAACTGTCATTTATCTCAAGCTTACTGTTATCTCAAGTTTATTGTGATCTGTAAACTCTGCTGCGATTACCTGTATCTTGCTTTCCTCATCCCTTGTACAGAACTGTATCTACCTCAAGTTTAATTCCTCATACCTTGTACAGAACTGTTATTTATCTCAAGTTTAATAGTTATCTGTAAACACTGCTGCTATTGCATAGCGCTGTTGTGAGTTCCTGTTGAATGTAAACAGATGTGATGTTACTAAACGATTATCGGTATATAAAAGCCTCAAATAAATAAGTAAGTAAGTAAATAAGTAAGTTAGTTGCTTTCACCACAGATAAGGGGAATAGGATTGTGTCATTCAAAGGCCTCTCAGGTGTTAATAATGCACATTTACACATGAAGCAAACATTTTGGGGCAGAAAGGAAGTGCTAGAAAAAGAAGTCAAAGATTTCAAAGGGCCATGACATAAACACTGTGGCTCTCTAAAGGCTAGAGGACGGAAATGAAGAAACGGGTGCATGGGGTTAACCTTCACAGAGCAGCAGTTACTGCCCTTAACAGAAACATGGGGGTAACCTGCACGGAGCGGCAGTTACTACCCTTAACAGAAACATGGGGGTAACCTGCACAGAGCGGCAGTTACTACCCTTAACAGAAACATGGGGCTAACCCACACGGAGCGGCAGTTACTACCCTTAACAGAAACATGGGGGTAACATGCACAGAGCGGCAGTTACTACCCTTAACAGAAACATGGGGGTAACCTGCACAGAGCGGCAGTTACTACCCTTAACAGAAACATGGGGGTAACCTGCACAGTGCGACAGTTACTATCCTTAACAGAAACATGGGGATAACCTGCACAGTGCGACAGTTACTACCCTTAACAGAAACATGGGGGTAACCTGCACAGTGCGACAGTTACTATCCTTAACAGAAACATGGGGGTAACCTGCACAGTGCGACAGTTACTATCCTTAACAGAAACATGGGGGTAACCTGCACAGTGCGACAGTTACTATCCTTAACAGAAACATGGGGGTAACCTGCACGGAGCAGCAGTTACTACCCTTAACAGAAACATTGGGGTAACCTGCACGGAGCAGCAGTTACTACCCTTAACAGAAACATGGGGGTAACCTGCACGGAGCAGCAGTTACTACCCTTAACAGAAACATGGGGGTAACCTGCACGGAGCAGCAGTTACTACCCTTAACAGAAACATGGGGGTAACCTGCACGGAGCAGCAGTTACTACCCTTAACAGAAACATGGGGGTAACCTGCACGGAGCAGCAGTTACTACCCTTAACAGAAACATGGGGGTAACCTGCACAGTGCGACAGTTACTATCCTTAACAGAAACATGGGGATAACCTGCACAGTGCGACAGTTACTATCCTTAACAGAAACATGGGGGTAACCTGCACAGTGCGACAGTTACTACCCTTAACAGAAACATGGGAGTAACCTGCACAGTGCGACAGTTACTATCCTTAACAGAAACATGGGGGTAACCTGCACGGAGCGGCAGTTACTACCCTTAACAGAAACATGGGGTAACCTGCACAGTGCGACAGTTACTATCCTTAACAGAAACATGGGGGTAACCTGCACAGTGCGACAGTTACTACCCTTAACAGAAACATGGGAGTAACCTGCACAGTGCGACAGTTACTATCCTTAACAGAAACATGGGGGTAACCTGCACGGAGCGGCAGTTACTACCCTTAACAGAAACATGGGGGTAACCTGCACAGTGCGACAGTTACTATCCTTAACAGAAACATGGGGATAACCTGCACAGTGTGACAGTTACTATCCTTAACAGAAACATGGGGGTAAGCCACACGGTGCGGCAGTTACCACCATAAGAAGCTTGATGGGCCATCATTATTATGTTACTATAAGTCATGATCCTCAAAGGGGTCAGGCTCAGGAGTTAATGTGAGGAAATATTTCTTCTCAGAAAGAGTGGCAGATGCATGGAATGGCTTTGCAGGGGAGGTGGCGGAGACAAAACAAGCAACAGGATTTGTAAAAGCCAAGGATAAGCACAGAAGATGCTTAGCTGCGAAGAAGGGAGGGGCAACCCTCAGATCAACCAGTGCCTCTTTTAAAACACTGAAACAGAAAGGAACTTGGGCAAATCAGAAGGACCTGACAGTCCTTATCTGTGAATCGGAACTGGAATTGGTTTGGATTCCGGTTCCGATTCACATGTGTTTTTTTTTTCATCGGGCCTGAGCCGATAAACAAAAAACCCACCCCAACCCTTTAAAACTAATCCCTTTGCTTCCCCCACCCCTGACCCCCCCAAAAACATTATACAGGTACCTGGTGGTCCAGTGGGGGTCCCGGGAGCGATCTCCTGCTCTCGGGCCGTCGGCTGCCACTAATAAAAATGGCACCGATGGCCTTTGCCCTTACCATGTGACAGGGTATCCGTGCCATTGGCTGGCCCCTGTCACATAGAGGGAGCACTGGCTGGCCAGCGCCATCTTTAAAAATGGCACGGGCCATCCAGTGCTCCCACCATGTGACAGGGGCCGGCCAATGGCACGGATACCCTGTCACATGGTAAGGGCAAAGGGCCATCGGCGCCATTTTTATTAGTGGCAGCCGACGGCCCGAGAGCAGGAGATCACTCCCGGGACCCCCACTGCACCACCGGGTACCTGTAAAATGTTTTTGCGGGGGTGGGGTGGGGGAAGCAAAGGGATTAGTTTTAAAGGGTCGGGGTGGGTTTAGGGGTTATTTTTGTGTGCTGTTTTTCCCGCCCTCCCCCCAAACGATAAGAGAACCCCCACGATCAATATCATGGGGTTTTCCTATCATTTCAGGGGAGCCCCCGATTTCTGACGATTTTGAAAATATCAACGATATTTTCAATCGTCCAAAGCCCGATTCACATCCCTAGTCCTTATCTGCTGCTCTGTTCTATGTTTCCGGTGCTAGCACATCTGTAAGTGCAGCTGTTTTGGCCCAGCACTGTCTGTCCTGAAGCCCCATCTCCATTCACAGATATTGAAGCCTGGTGGTGCAGTGCGCTGTTACCCTGTGGCACATTTAAAACTAATCAGAGAAAGTTCTTTTTCACCCAACGCACAATTAAACTCTGGAATTTGTTGCCAGGGGATGTGGTTAGTGCAGTTAGTGTAGCAGGGTTTAAAAAAGGTTTGGATAAATTCTTGGAGGAGAAGTCCATTAACTGCTATTAATCAAGTTGACTTAGAAAATAGCTTACTTGTACCCGTGCAAGAAAGAGGCAGTAATCAGAGTGCAATTTTTTGGTGTGTAAGAACGTCTCGTTGTCTGCTTTATTGTTATTCAGCTAAAGTTACCTTGAGCCACAGGAAAATGGCATGACACTGGAGAATCAGTATCACTGAGCTGAGACACAGAGAGCCAAAGGTCACACAGAGAGATTTCTCCTGACTGGCAGAGAAACCTTGGACTCTTCACATCGCCTCCAAAACCCTCTTGGTGAAGACGTGCAATTGATTCTCTCACAGAGCAGGACTTCATGGCACTGGGGTTCCCACTACTAGTGTGACATGATTTCACATAACATTTGATCATATGTTACTTCGGTGTTGCACAAATCTTCTGTTTCTTGAGTGCTGGCTAATGTCGAATTTGAAATGAAGACGAATGGCCTCGAACTAGCTCCTGAGAAATTCGAAAGCAGCACAGCCCTGCCTACAACTGGCTTTGGATTAGCACCTGACAGTGGAGAGGTCTTGCTGTTGCTATTGGCTGTACTGGACATGGAAACTTACCCAGCACCAGCTGTCTGAGCAAGTGAACAAACAGCATCTCAGCTTCTACAGCTCCAGACAGACCATCTGGTTACCACCACTCCGGGTGACCTTCCTCCTCTGACCCAGATTTGCAGGCACTGCATGAAAAGGAAGGCTCCCAGAGTGCTAATATTGATATTATCCTCAGACCTGCTGATTAATTACAATGGTCCTAAATTGTTCTCCACCCCGTGATGGAGACGCTCTGCACTCAGCCCCATACCCTGCTTTAAGCAGGAGGGCTGCACAGTTCTTCTGCTATTTACTGTTAAGTTACAGAGCTGCCGTATATCGCTTGAAGAACCACTCCCAGCTTGCATCAGAGCTGATCCTGACTTGTGCACGATGCCCCCATGGGTTGAGCATGAACAACTCAGTCAGTAGCAGAGGGAGGCATAGAAAAGAGAATAAAACCAGTTAAAGAATCGGCTGAGTGAACCTTCACAGGTGCAACTTTCAGACTAGAAAAGGTCCCTTCCTCGGGGAACCAATCAATGCCTTAACTGGAAGAAACTGCTCCTGAGATCCCCCAAGTTTTTCTAGGTTTGTTTGGTTTTTTTTGACAGAAAATAAAGGTCTGAGAAGCTCTCAGTGACTGTAAAGTCAGCAGTTTTAAATGGCTTCAACAATTTGTTATTGACCCTCTGTTGCCGATTATGTAGGTTTGTGCAAGTACTGTTTTGTTCATGTACTGCTCTGGCTCCTTCTGCTCCCATAATACCATGTTTGATAAGCAGATGCTGTGAAGATGAATTTCATTTAATGGTTTTGCTCCCTCCTCAGAGTCGTAGCTAACCTATGGCCAATATTTATTTATTTATTTTATTTAACGGCTTTTCTATACCGATATTAGTAGAAACATCATATCGGTTTACATCAAACTGCAGGTAGAAAATTACATCAAACGGACTGGGCAGTGGGCTGAAGGAACGTAACGAGAAAGAATAATATACAGAAAACAGGAAATCCAACTGAGAGCAAGTTAAAATGTTAGAAAATGGGTATTGAATTGGAGGCATAATAAGAGCAATGGATAGAGGGGGCTGAGGTCCTAATCTGGGAATGCCTGTTTGAAGAGCCAGGTTTTCAGCTTTCTCTTGAATTTGATGGAACAAGGCTCAAGGCAGAGATTTGAGGGTAGTGAGTTCCAGCGGCAGGGGCCAGCAATAGAGATGGCACGATCCCTAGTGGAGGTAAGGTGTGCATTTTTAAGGGATGGGATGTGGAGGGTACCTTTGGTTGTTGCTCTGGTAGTGCGGTTGTGGGGTAAGAAGTGGAAAGGCTTGTCAAGCCAGTTGGAATTGTGGTTGTATAAGGATTTATGAATAATGGTAAGGGTTTTGTAGATGATGCGTGAAGGGATTAGGAGCCAATGGAGCTCCTTAAGGAGGGGGTAATGTGGTCGAATTTGCAGGCATTTGTGATGGTTCTAGCGACGGCATTCTGCAGCATTTGAAGGGGTTTTATGGTGGAATAAGGTAGCCCAAGGAGTAGAGAATTACAGTAGTCCATTTTGTATGTGAGTGTCGCCTGGATAACGGTGCGGAAATCCTGGGTATGGAGTAAGGGTTTGAGCTTTTTTAGGATATTGAGCGTGTAGAAGCCTTCCTTGAGGATAGTGTTGACGTGCTTTTTGAAGTTTAAGTGCTGGTCAATCAGGACACCGAGATCTTGTGCAAAGGGGTGTGAGGAAATAGAGCTGAGTGCTGGGTCGCAAGAGAGAGTGGAGTTTGGAGTTTGATGGTTTGATATGAGGAGCAGTTCTGTTTTGTTGGTATTGAGGGCAAGGTGGAGATTTGTAAGTAAGGAGTTTATGGAAGCGAGACACTTCTCCCAGAATTTTAATGTTTTGGAGATGGATTCTTGTATGGGTATGATGATTTGCACATCGTCTATATATAGAATTTGAGGCCAAGGCTGGATAGGAGCTGGCAGAGGGGGATAAGGTATATATTGAAAAGGGTAGATGAGAGGGAGGATCCTTGTGGAACTCCTTGCGAAAGGCTGAAGTGGGAAGATTCAGAGTTGCCTATTTTGACAGAGAATTGTCTATATGGCCTTGGCCAGAGACGATATCCACCAGGGGCGCCGTCGTGTGAAGACTATGGGCTGCCTCCTCCCTCCCCCTGCCCTGGCAGTAAAGAGCAGTGGTCCATGGGGCCACAAAAACTATCAGTCTCCTCTTCCCTCCTGCTGCTCCGGCAATGAAGAACAGCGTGGCGTGCACTTCTGATCCCTCCCCGCCCCAGCAATGAAGAGCAGCACCACAAAATACATTCGTCTCCTCCTCCCCACCCTGATAGTGCAAAGCAGCAGGGCCCACACTCGGGATCATTCCCCGCCCCAGCAATGAAAAGCAGTGCGGCCTGCGGGGGCCATGAAAACCACTAACTTCCTCCTCTTTCCTCTCCCAGCCCGGCAGTGAGGAGTAGTGCAGCAGGGCCTCAAGCAACAGCAATGAAGAGCAATGTGGCTCGGATGTGAGAGCCTGTTGTGTGTGTGTACATGACTGAGCATGCGAGACGGCGTAGGAGCACGTATTATTGAACATGTGAGAGAGCATATGAACATGTGTGTATGACTGAACATGTGTGAGTATGAGCATGTGTAAGAACGTATGAACATGCATGAATTGAGCATGTGAGAGTGAACAAACATGTGCGCATATAGTTGAGCATAAGAGCACAAATAAGCATATGTGTATATAGGGTTAAGCATGGGTTAGAGAGAGCTTATGAGCATGTGTGAATGAGTGCGCATGACTGTGTGTGACTGAGCACAGGAGACTGAACAAGCGAGTATGTGTGCGTAGATGATTGAGCAAGTGAGAGAGAGAGTTTGTATACAACAACCCCCACCCCACTCCCTGCTAATTCATGACAAGCTCAGGGCCTCTGAAAATCAAAATTTCCCAGCTATGAACAGTAGGGGATTTTTTTTATCATTAGTTTTAATTATTGGATGTTATTTGATGTATCAGCTGTTTTGAAATATTTATGGACATTTGGAAATGGATACAGATAAGAGGTTTTAAATATTAGAAGTTCTCTTTGTCAGTTTTTGGAAATCTTTATCATTTTCATTAGTATGGTTTTACTGTTATAATTTATATTTCCTGATTTTGTTTGATGTTTTATGAGGGATGGTGATGTTTCTGTTTTTCCATAGTTGCACTGCATACAGAATCTGTCTTGTAGTGGTTTCCAGTTCAGTTTTGGTCTGCATGTTTCTATTTAAACGTTATGGTCTCTCTGTTCACGATTTGGTGAGGGCGTGTCTGTTCAGCATGTGTGAACGAAGTGAGGTGTTCTGCTGGCACCTAGTGTCTGTGTGGAGATCCATAGCAGCCTGGCTTGTTCTATTTTCCTAATAGGAGGGGTATTGGTGTTTCAGGGCCTGGTGTAGTATTTGCAGGGTTGCCCTTTCATAGGTAGCTGCTTACTTTTTATATGCTGGCAGTTAATGTTCTTTTGGTATATGAGATTTAGTACATTGTAATTGTAATTCAGTGTACTCATGGCTTTGTGAGGGCCAAGCCTACCGTTTTTTATTATGTATGTTTTATCTGTATCCTGCTACGATCATTGGAGAGGCGGGTAACTCATATTTTTAAAGTAAATAAATAAATACACCTAACATGCACTACCATAGGCTTCATTCCATATGGGTCCAAGTGTCTGTTTTTAAAGGTTTTCTGGTTGGCACCACCGCAATGCATGTAAATATAATATATGTTGTTGTGATTTGTTTTACCTAAGAATGTCCTTTTCATGTAAAATCTAGTATTATAAATGCATAATTTGTAATTGTGTGTGGGGAGGGTGTGGCCGGGAGAGGGGTGACACCTCGTGGTTGGATTGGGGGCCCATGATTGCATGGCCCCCAGCCCAGAACGTACACCGCAAGTTGGGAGGGGAAAAAAAAAGATGCCCGGTAATTGTGAGTGAAGGCTCCTGGAGCCAGGATCTCTGTGCTGGTTCCAAGTGAGCTGGAAGCCCGAAGGAGCAGGAGAAAACCCATGGGTCACAATAAAAATAAAATCAAAGCCCCTCCCCCCCCCCCACTGTTAAAATCAAAGACATTTAACAGCGTTTCGCAGCTCGTGGTGTTTATGTTGTGTTCAGGGTGAGGGCGCACTTTTTCATTTGGGCATAGGTGCCAAATCACCTGGCTGCTGCTTTGCCCCTCTTCATTTTTATTTAAACCATGTGGCTTTATCGGGCAAGGCTCAGAGTATTATAGAAACATAGAAATGACGGCAGAAAAAGACCAATCGGCCCATCCAGTCTGCCCAGCAAACTCCCATACTTATAAGAACATGCCATACTGGGTCAGACCAAGGGGCCATCAAGCCCAGCATCCTGTTTCCAACAGAGGCCAATCCAGGCCATAAGAACCTGGCAAGTACCCAAAAACTAAGTCTATTCCATGTAACCATTGCTAATGGCAGTGGCTATTCTCTAAGTGACCTTAATAGCAGGTAATGAACTTATCCAATCCTTTTTTAAACACAGCTACACTAACTGCACTAACCACATCCTCTGGCAACAAATTCCAGAGTTTAATTGTGCGTTGAGTAAAAAAGAACTTTCTCCAATTAGTTTTAAATGTGCTACATGCTAACTTCATGGAGTGTCCCCTAGTCCTTCTATTATCCGAAAGAGTAAATAACCGATTCACATCTACCTGTTCTAGACCTCTCATGATTTTAAACACCTCTATCATATCCCCCCTCAGCCATCTCTTCTCCAAGCTGAAAAGTCCTAACCTCTTTAGTCTTTCCTCATAGGGGAGTTGTTCCATTCCCCTTATTTTCCCATCCTTATCTCTTTCATTATTTTCCCATACTTATCTGTTTCACCAACCACCAAGTTCAGGGCCCTTGTTGGTAACTGTTTGATTCAAATTTCCTGCCACCCCCTGCCGCTGATGCAGAGAGTAATGTTGGAGTTGCATCAAAGGTAAATCATAAGGCTTAATGGTTAAGGGTAGTAACCGCCGCATCAAGCAAGTTACCCCGATGCTTGTTTACCCAGACTGCACAGATAAATGCCGTGTTGGATGCTGTCTGAATGTAAATCCTGTTTTCCACATTTCCCCCTCACTGCTCAAAGCTCGAGTTTAGAGAAATAAATCCAAGCCTGGCAAAAATTCAGTTATTTTAAAGGTCTAAAGAAACAAATCTTGGAGAGGGGCAGGTGATGCTCATTGATTCTGGGCAGTGTAGAGTGGGACACTTCCGACGTTGAGACTTTGGGTTTGCCCAGGGTGCTTTGAGGCCTTGGTGGCACAGCTATCTCCGTCCAGGTCGCATTAGCATGCGGATGGGAAGGTTTCTAAAGAGGTGAGGGGCCTGGTATTAGAGCTCCCTATCAGGGTACTATGTGGTTGCGGAGAGCCTGCCCAGTCGTGCATTGTTAACAGCAGCAGTGCTGTATCTGTAGAGATGGGCGACACTCCCTCTGAACCTGTTCTCTCTCAGTCACTAGGGGCCAGCCGTTCAAGTCTGTCAGTGCCGGCCTCTCTCCACCCCCAAAATACCAAACCTTCACTCCAACAGCAGGAGTCAAACTACTCCAGAATTCGCCTTACCTGCCTAGCAGCAAAGTATTAATCCTTTCACTGAACTAGCCCTGAGGTTCAGCAAACCTTTAAAATCGGGTTGAGATGGTGGAGGGAAGTTTTTGAGCTTGGGTGCCATGCAGTGCTGGCCTGAGCCTGTTTATGGGGGGGGGGGGAGGGGGTGTCAGTGTCAGGAGCATTTAATTTACTGGTCACTCTGGAGACCTCGGAGAGCTGCTAGAGCTGGTTATGCCACTCGTGTCACAGGCTCCCCATTACTAAGGCGTGATTTTACCACCACACCAGGCCTAGTAGGTCCTGGAAATGCTTTTATATGCCAGTGAACATACAGGATGTGGCAGGGGAGCTGGATTTTTTTTTCTTCTTTCGCTGACAGTTTCCTATACCTTCCCTTGAGCTTCCAATCCATTCGGGACCTGCACTATGGCGTCATGAGTCCCTATTTTTAACCCTCTCCCACCTCATATTTAGCCACTTTTCTACCAACTGTAGCAAGCAGCATTGCAAAGCCAACCCAAGCAGTGTGAGGACATCTCTTACACCATTAGAGAAACCACTGGCAACAAGTACACAGACCTGGGTGCGGAAGAGACAAAGAATAGGTGAGGCATGGCCTCCATTGTGTTATAAGGCCAGAGCAGCAGGCAGTAGGATATCAGGGGGTTTATTCAAGGGCTACGTCCTGCACAGGATGAGCTATGGCAGTTACAACGGGTGCTCAGCTTGAGCTAATCACCTCCTGGGCTGAAGACAGAGCATCCTACCAAGACAGTGCAGCAGGACAGATTGCATGACAAGCGGACAGCTGCCAGAGGCGCAAGGTACCATGGATTGCCGTTCTGTGGTTTAGCTGCCAAATGAAATCACGAAATATATTTTCCTAGTGCTGCTACAAAGAAAAGCATTCAACTTCCAATATAGTCTGCAGCTTATGACGACAACAAAAGGGACTTTGGATTTTGGCCGCCGCAGGGAAAGATGGCACAGGGTAACGCCCCTGGCAGCATGTGCTCTCACTTCCCTATCAGTGCCACTGGTGTAGCACGAGACTCCTTGGATCAGAACTGGCCCCCATTACCTATTACCAGGAAGGCTAAGCTGTGACTTTTGTAGAGAACTGCACCACAGCCCCTAGGATCCAATCCCATTTGCCCCATTACACATAAGACACCTGCTGACAACAGTCTGGCATTTGTGGTTTTCAAAGAAAGGAAAATAATCTAGCTTTAGAAACTGGCATCGTACAGGAGATGGAAGCATGGCTGAGACTCTGGGATAACTTGGAGATAAAATGAATCTTATGGAATCAGAGCATCGTCTGTGAAACAGGTGCATTTGGAAGAGACACTCTTACAGACACAGTCCTCTTGGCTGCAGCTTGCATTTCTTGCAGTCTCCTCAAGGTAAGAGTCCGGCTGGGTGAACCTGACGAGAGGGATCAGATCATACAGGAATGAGATTTTGAGTCACTGACTTACCCACAGAGTCTGGTCCCGAGGCCCCTCCACTGGACGCCTCCTCGAGCATTGCAGACCGAAGGTCTGTGTAGGACGGGGCAATGCTGGGACTGCTGGTGTCCTCTGAATGGGTTGTCCAACTGCTCTCAGAGGTCAGAGAGCGTCTCCCATAGGTACCGGATGCGAGACCATTCCTGTCTGATGTTTTTAGGGGTAAGACCAAAAGAGTAAATGATTCAGGACTGCTTTGCGACTTGCAGTTTTACATAATAATTAGAATTTATATACAGCACTTTTCCTTCAAACAGGATTTCGGTGCTCTTTGCAAGTGAATACTTCAGCAACAGGTAATCAGCCACCTCTGGGATGGAAACTGTGATGTTCGATCTATACGACAGCATTATCATTATTCTCATGCACTCTTGGTTAAATTAGGCAATCTATGAAGGTCTCTTAAGCCATGGGAGAGTGGGTCGCCCCGCTGTGCTGAGGGCTCCAGGTGTCTGCAGTACATTCAGCCTCCTTTTCTGCATCTGTGGGAACCCTGGCACAGTTAATCCTGGGAGAGCATTCTTCAAAAGGGAAATGCAGCTATATCTCCATTATTCATCCTTCAATGTGTTACAGCCTGTTATTCTGTCAGGGGAAAGCAAGCAGCAGGAAGCAGAAACAGTTCAAAGCAGTCACAAACTCACCTGCATCTCCGTTCTGCTGCTTCCTGCTCTCTTTTTTTTTTGTCCCAATCTATTTTATTTCCTACATATTCCGAGTCTTTTTGGAGCAGAAGATGTTCTGGCAGTGGGTATTACACAAACACAGAGGTCCTCCCCCGCAGACATAAAGAGTGAGCCCAGTTAATACCAAGCACCCTGATGCCTTGCCAAAGGGGAGACCACAAGCAATTACCCTGCTCGCTCATCCCTAAAAGCAGCCCTGGGTGTGCTGCAGGTTTTAAAGTCCTCTCTCCCTGAGCCCGCTCTTCAGGACCTGCATTAGATATTATCACGTTGGGGGCTTAGCCATCAGCAGAGCAGTTCATGGTGATAGGAGCAGCTTTCAAAACTGTCAAACCTTTGGGAATTCTGAGGTGGGGTTGGGATTGAGGAGGGTGTGGATATGGATTTTAGATTTCTTAATTTCTCCTGCCTATTTATTGCTCTTTTGTGGTATACCACTTAAGGCACTTTATAAATGCAAACCCAAACGGAAAGAAACAATAATTAGCTCAGGGGTGAGAGAAAAATCAGATCTTAATGAATGTGTTGACTGAATTATTTACATTCTATTAGTACTGAAGCTTTACTAAACAAGACAGCAGAAACAGGAAGAGTCTCAGACACAAGTTCTACTCCCAGCTCTGCCACCGACTCTCTATGTGACGTCGGGTGAATCACTGAATCTCGTAAGAACCTAAGAAGTGCCAGGCTGGGTCAGTCCAAGATCCATCGAGCCCAGCATCCTGTCTCTGACAGAGGCCACTCAAGGTCACAAGTACCCGGCAGATCCCATAAAGTAATCCAATTCCTGTTACTCACGCCCAGGGATAGCAATGGCTTTCTTTAGTCTTCCTGACTAATAATGTGCTAGGGACTTTTTCTCCAGGAACTCGTCCAAACCTTTTTTAAACCCCCTGTGCTACTCCCCTTGATCACGTCCTCCGACCACAGATTCCACAGCTTGATCATGCGCTGAGTGAAAAAGCACTTTCTATTATTTGTTTTCAATCTTCTGGTTCGTTTCATGGAGTGTCCATTTGTTTTAGCATTAATTGAAAGGGTAAATAACTATCCCTTACTTACCCAGCCACTCGTGATTTTATAAACTTCTATCCTGTCCCCTCTCAGCTAGCTGTCTCTTTTCCAAGCTGAAGAGCCCGCGCCGGCATAGCCTCTCATCACAGTAAAGATATTTTATCCCCTTTATCATTTCCATCACCTTCCTCTGCATCTTTTTTAGTTTTTCTCTGTCTTTCTTTAGTTGGGGTGACCAGAACTGCACACAATACTCAAGATGAGGTTGTACCATGGAGCGATACAGAGGCAATAAGATATTTTGGGTTTAATTCTTCATTTCTTTTTGGATTATTCCTAACATTCAATTCACTTTTTTGACTGCCACTGTTCCTTGAGCTGAGGATTTCAATGTATTGTCCACAAGGACTCCAAGGTCCTTTTCCTGGGTAGTGACTCAGAACCCAGCATCATATACCTGTAGTTGGGATTATTTTTCGCTATGTGCATCTCTGCATTTTTCTTTAATACATTTCATCTGCCATTCAGTTGCTCAGTCTCCCAATCACACAAGGTCCTTCTGCATTTTCTCAAAATTCACTTTTCTTTTTTTAAACAACTTTGAATAATTTTGGGTCATCTGCAAATCTGATCACTTCACTCGTTCTTTTTCCAGATCATTTATGAATATGTTAAACAGCACAGGTCCCAGGACCGATCCCTGTGGTTCTCCACGAAGGACCTTTCTCCATTTGGAAAACCGATTATTTAGTCCTGCTCTGTTTCCAGCCTTTTAACCAGTTACCAGTCCACAATCGGACAATGTCTCCTACCCCACGAGGAGTCAGAAGCTTTCTGAATATCCACTATATCAAGCAGCTCTCCTTTAGTACGTGTTTATGAAACATGAGTCTCAGTTCCAATCTTAGCAATGTGATACTAGGCAAGTGCCGGAGGGCCCAAATCACTGAGCTTCTTCCAGCCTTAAAGCGACTCGAGCCTTTTATGCCCCTGTGCCTCGCTCTGCCCAGCAGGGATTCAGTCGCATTGATGATGCAGTCTGGGTGCCAGAAATGTGATGTTAAAAGGAATGCTACCATCTGATATGAATTGTCTGTGATGCCAGCTCTCTTCAGCCTGGAGCAGAATCAGAATTGGCAGGAGGAAATTGGGAATTGGCGTAGAGAGGGAGGGAGAGAAGGGGGTTGCCATACAATCAGGTCTCATCCTTCAGGCCTCCTGCCGGGGAAGGGGGAGGACATACACTGCTGACAGGACATGAGTTAAGCTATCCAAGTCGCAGACACCTCCCCCTTTGTTATGCAGAGTATGGAGGAATGGGTTGCCAGGGAGCCCGGACCATCCCCCTCCTCCTGCCACACAAAATAATAGTTTGAAAATGCAGAAGGGATCCAAGCTAAGCCAGTCCCCTGCCCCCAGCCTCCAAAGGGCTGGGATGAGGGCTCAAGCTTTAATTCCTGGAGATCTGGTCAATAGGACAGAAGGCTCAGACAGAGCCCTAGAACAGCTCTGAACGCCTGTGTGTGGTGTGGAGGGCACAGCAGGGTGCTTTCAAACATCAGGTCCAGCAATGTCTGCTTGATATTCAGCGAGTCGCTTGCCCTCCCTGCTGGTAAATTCTTTTGGGCTGGGACATTGTCACCCATGTCAACAATCCATGACTGTTCTCCAAAACTCACCCACTACTGCCTGGCAGTGACGGACAGGAAGACACTGACATACAAGTGCAGTGCAGACGCGTGCCCATTTTGGTTCAGTGGTGGCAGATTCTCGGTGTCACGATATCTTTCCTGTATGGCCCAATACATTTTGCTTTAGCTGTTTGCCAAGTTATTTCTATTGTATGCACAAAATCTACCAAGCGCTGTATATGTGACATCCAATTCATGACACACACTGCTTCTATATTTTTATCTCATACATGGCTCGTCCCATCTGCTTCTGTTTTTCCAATAATTTGGCACCCTTCATATGACCTGGTTTATGACTAGCACTTTGGTTGAAGGTGTTGTGAGCTGGGAAGCAAGGGGCTGATAGTCAAAAGATGTGTGATTAAAACTGGCTTTTAACCACATAAATATAACTGGTAAATATCCCCCCGCTGTCTGGCTAAAGTTCGTGCACACAAAATTGCTGTGCATACAGATTTATCTGGGCAAAAAAGGGGCTAGGTCAGTCGTGCCCATGCTGGGCTTTTCAAATGTAGCTGTTTAGAGCAATATTCAACTCTAACTAGCTAAGAGCCAGATTCATTAATGCTTTTCTCCCATTTTGTATCAGGTAGTAAATTTGTTCTCATACATGACTGCCCTAAATTTAATCTCACACATTTTAAAAGGTTACGTGCAACTGAATATCTAGATGAAGAGAACTGGTTAACTTTGTCTGCTCTGTTTGCACTACTTCCCACCTGTTTGCCGGAGGGCTGGGGCAGAGCCATTCCATGCCGCCTCTTCAAACTGGACCCAGGTGGTGAGGGACGCAGACAGATCCGACTTCAGAAAGCAAGGCTCCCCGGGTGGAGAATGGCCTCCTGCCTTGTCGGTAGGACCAGCCAGCTCAGACAGACACAGGTGCCCTTGGGTTTCCCCATCCTGCCTCTGATCTTCTTCAGATGGACTTTCGGAGGAAGAGGACGGCCGCTTCTCTGTGCCACCTGTAGCAGAGGAAGGAGCAGACAGAGAGGACAACGCCTGCAGCAGCAGCTCACCAGCACAAGAGCAGAGCAAATGCAGAATCCATCAAAGAAATGTATCTCGTACAAGATCATATTGTAGGAGTATCTCCTAAAAACACCTAGCAACTACAATATAGTTACTTAGCAACCACCGCGATACAGTCAATCTAGCAACTTTATTATGGAAAATTATTGCAAAATGATTATCCCTCTGCCTATACCACTAAATAACCCCTTTGAAAAGGTTGGGTCTGGGATGGGAATTGCAAGATGGTCAGACAGGTTTGACGGATCTGGCTCTCAGCTACATCACCCTCCAACTCCTGTTTACAGTCAGGGTGTACGATGCATCTCTTCAGCCAGCCTTGCAAGGCTTCCCTCTACCCTTCCTCAGCGAGCCATCATATCGCCTCCAGCACCTTCCAGCCCTTTAGATGCTCTTCATTCATGTGGGACTCTGCTTTGGCAGTGCTAGCCTCTGGCCAAGAGAGCAGGACACTGCCCTCACTCAGGCTAATGCAATCAAACGTGCGGTAAAACGGGCAAGGCTATTGAGCACCCGTGTTCTCAACGCGTGCACAATCACCTCTCCTGGGCGCCCGATGCTATATTAAAATGAGCTGCTGTGTTGAAGAAGACGCGCTAGGGAGAAATTGTGCGTCCATCGTGCTCCAGTGCATCAGGTGCCCAGGAGACATGGCTGGGCGCTCAACAGGAGTGTCCATTTTATCCTGCCTCAGTTGATTTGCACACACAATATACACGCACAATAGCAAGGGGTGAAATTGGCCTGGAGTGTGTATATTGTGCATCCAGACATTTTTTTTTTAATGAATCCATTACATTATTTTTTAATTCTTAATCAACACAAGCAGTAGATCTGCTGTTGTCTGTGGTTCCTCCTCTGTGGAGGAACCTCAGAGAACAGTATTTTTTATTTTCTCAGGAGCCCCTGGCTCGTGGTTTGACTTACCACAGTTCTGGGGCTGCAGTTAAATTTTCCCTGTTAGAAAATGTGCGTTGGGTGCCTGGGGATTTACTGCATCAGGAGTAATAGCTAATAGCCTCATCTACATGGAATTTACATGGGATGAGCACTATCAGCTACGCAGTTGTTTGGGTGTGCGTTCTGGATGTGCTAATCCCCTTACTGAATCGGGTGTTAGTCTAGTGCGTCCAAAACATGTGTCCAACCGCTCGTTAACCTGTGTGCTAGGATGGACCCACTTTATTGCATCAGCCCCTCTTCTCTGGGCAGTTTACAGAGATATTGTTTAATCACTACAACAAATGTTAATCCACGACTAAGTCCCAAGGTCTGCGGGAAGCGCGCTAGAAAGCCCCAAAGTCTGAAACATTAAACATGTAACAAAGCAGAGAAATCCATAGGCAAAAAACATTAAAAAAAAAAAAAAAAAGTAATTTTGCCTTATGTAGAAAAATTATTCACCACAGAATATAAAAGAAAAACTGTATACACAAAACAGTGAACAAATAGCAGACGTGGCCCTTTCCATGGTATTCACTAAGTGCCCCTTCTGCCTTTTACTGAGAACTTCTCTCTCTAAGGCCTGTGACAAATACCTGGATTGTGAAGAAGGTGCCCTTCCTGGACAGCCTTAGTTACACAGAGCAGGCTGGCACTTTTCACCCCCTCTAACATAAAATCTCTAGGGCTGTAAAGGGAGGGAGGAAACCCTTACCATTCGAGGGAACAGGACAGGGTGCTTCTTCATTGAAGGACACCCACTCGGACTTGCGGGTGGCAACAACACTCAGCGGTGCCACAGACTGCTCATCCTTTCCTGGGGAAAGCAAAGCCATGGTGGAATCGCCCTCAGAGCGAGAGCGCGTCGGGCCTGGGACTCCTCAAGGGTCCCCCCCAGAGGCTGCCAGGCATCCTGTCATCTACGAGAGAAAAGGCAGACGTCAAGCAGCAGGGCCACCAAACAAGTCCCTCTTTCGGACATTCCCGCATTTCTTCTAAATTTGTACGGTTTCCATTTCAGAGAGAAAGTAATTGGAAGCCCCTCCAGCTTTGCCACTCCCACCAGCCCAGTAGTGTATTAAGTACATTTCTTTAAGAACATAAGAACATGTCATACTGGGTCAGACCAAGGGTCCATCAAGCCCAGCATCCTGTTTCCAACAGTGGCCAATCCAGGCCATAAGAACCTGGCAAGTACCCAAACACTAAGTCTATCCATGTAACCATTGCTAATGGCAGTGGCTATTCTCTAAGTGAACTATTAATAGCAAGTAATGGACTTCTCCTCCAAGAACTTATCCAATCCTTTTTTAAACACAGCTACACTAACTGCACTAACCACATCCTCTGGCAACAAATTCCAGAGCTTTATTGTGCGTTGTATCTGTAAGTTTTCTTCATTGCATGAACAATACGAGGTATAAGACCAAAGGGATGAGCACCGCGTTCATCGTTCACAGCATGATACGCAACCCCTGTTTATTTATTTACTTTAAGTCCTTTTAACCCACAACCTCCTATATATTGTTTGGTGCAGCTAACAATCAAACATACGTAATAAGCACAACACTCACATAATATACAATATAATAAAACATCAGTTATTAAAATTCTAACAAGAAAACATTCTTTTGGAACAAGAATGTTTTCACTCCCTTTCTAAACTTTAATAAATCTTTTTCTAAACGTAAACCCTTAAGGGTAGATTTTAAAATGTGCTTGCGCACGGTTCCCGGCCCGTGCACATGGACGCAGCTATTTTATAACGTGCGTGTGTCAGCGCACGCATGTTATAAAATACGGGTCCCGTGCACACATGCGCTCTGGATTTTAATGTGCACGCACGCATGTGCAGGCAGGTGACCCGCACCACGCACAGGATGGGGAATTTTTTGAATAATACACGTGGCGACGCAACTGGCCTAAACCAGTTCCCTCCCAGTCTGTTTCAATTAAGGAGCGAACTGGGAGGGAACTTCCCTAACCCTACCCACCTTTCCCCCTCTCCTCCCTGACCCCTAAACCTACCCTAGTTATCCCCATATTTTTATTTTAATACTTGCTGCTCCTCCGAAGCAGAAGTAAACGCCGTGCACTGGCCAGCTGCCGGCACGCGCTGTCCTGGCCCGCCCGCCCCTTCCTTTAGGCCCGGCACTTCAGCGTGTATCGGGAGTTACGCGCATGGCCAGGCCCTTTGGAAAACGCATGCGGCGCGCACAGGGCCCAGCCACACGTGTAACCCCTGAAATTTACCCCTGCAAGGCTTTTAAAATCTGGGCATTAGGGAGTGCATTCCATAATACTGGTGCCGCAGAAGATACTGCCCGCCTCTGAATAAAATCAGTTTTCTACTCTAAAAATGAGGCATTATCAATGGCCCGGCCCTCTTAGAACGTAATGACCGCCCGGGCTCATGCCACTTAAATATATTCTTCACTGGGCACGACCTTGTTGAATATATTTGTTTATAAACTATAATCAAAAGTTTAAAATACGAACGGTTCCTTATAGGGGCCCTTGCAAATCCCTTAAAACTGGGGTTATAGGTTCCCAGTACCCTCTACCTCTTATCACTCTGGCAGCGGCAGGCTGCACCAACTGCAAGGGTCATAGAAATTTATCAGACATCCCCCCCCCCCCCCCCAAGATGACCAATCCCTACAGTATGGACCACCGTTCGAAACAGGTAATAAAAGTTTCAGAGGCCTAACTCACTTCAATGTAAAAAACACAGCCTTTAGCACCTGTCTAACATGTGGGGAAAATGTTAAAAGCAGAATCCAATAAAAGCCCTAAACTCCTGGTTTCGAATTAGATTGGAAGGTGGTTTCCCTCATCACTAATTTGTAAGTTCAACAGCAGAGCTTTTTCCCCAGCCCATACAATCTTGGGCTTTGCCACATTAAGAGACAAACCCCCGAACTCCTAACCTTTCTCAAACAACCCAGCAGTAGGGGAGAACTGACCGAACCTCTCAAATCATTGGGAATAATAAAACTGCACATCGTCTGCATAAATACAGTACAGTATTCCCAGACCTTTCAAAAAAGAACCAAACAGTGCCAAAAGGATATCAAACAGCACAGGAGACAGTGCTGAGCCTTATGGTGCCCCCGAGTTTAAGGTTCTCCCAGCTGAAACATCCATACCCTGCTGAACTCTTGATTTCCTCCCATGCAAAAAACTCTCAAACCTTCTGTATTCCCACCTGATGCAGGCGTTTCAACATCAAATTGTAATCTACAGTGCCAAATGCCGCGGAGACATCCAGTTGAACCAGAAACCCAGTTCCCCCGTTATCGATTTGCCTATAAAGGGAGTCCATAAGCAAAGACAACAGATGTTCCTACTAAATCCCTTTCTAAAACCAAACTGATTTTCATCCAATATGGATGCTTCCTCCATAAACTCATCAAGCGGGATCAAGATACATTTTTCTATTATTTTAGCCAATGCAGGCAATTTGATATTAGGCGAAAGTTAGTTAAATCATCACGAGGTATATTCAGATTCTTTTGCACCGGATGCACTGTGGCAAGTTTTAAACAATCTGGCATTACTCCCTCACTTAGCGTTTGCTTAACTATCCTTTTTATTAATGGACAGGAGAAATCTTTCAGACTCAAAACGGCAGGGATCATCGGCAGCCCACTGAACCTGACCAGCCACGTGATTTGTATCAAGGAGACACACTTCATTAAATTCAGACCAAGTGGGGATAACCTCCCTATCAGTAAAGTCACATTCTGGTATTGTTGTGGATAAAAAAACAAGATGACACTGCAAATTCACAATTTTTTCTTCAAAATACTTTGCAAGCCTCTCACTACAAGGATATTTTTTGTGATCCTTTGTCACTTCTTTTGCTAAAGACTTGTGGCTGTTCTCCTAAAACAGGCTCCTTCTGCTTCTTTGCAGGATACCCTTCATTGAATCCACATAAAAATGAATTCGTGCATGAACTTTTGAAACCACAAAGTCCCTTTTTTAAGATGGTTCATCGGAAAAAAAGTAGATTTCAGAGGTAGTTAAAGGTCTGGCAGAGTCAGTGGGGCTCTGCTCTAGAGTTCACCTCCCACAGCCTCTCCTGTGCTCATCTTCCCTTCCTAGATGAGAACATTTCTGAAATGTTAGGTTTTTTTTAAAGACAAGGGCCATGAGGCTGAAATGGTCCCGTCCCCCCCCCCCCGTCCCCCCGACGGCATTCAAATATACCCCCTCCACCCTCTAAAAGAGAAAGTAACTTTTCCAATTAAAAGTTCCTTGCTCTGCAAATTTGAGGCTTGCTTCTGTGCAAGGCAGCCAGCTGCCCTAATATCCTGCTAGAGAGGGAACTTCCCCTCCTGAGGCATGCCATAATGGAAAGCAAAGAAAAAATAACTTTTAAATTAAAAGTTAGCTTCTTCTCTAAAGGGTGTAGCGAGGCTCCTGTGGGAATCTGCACCACCGGCCCAGCTGCCTTAAGAAGCACAGACGCATCTGATGGCTAAACTAAGACACGATTTCTCGTTCCTCGTGCAGGTTTCTGGGAAGATGAAACCTGGCTTTCTGTGCGTAAAGTCAGATGCAGGAGGAATTCATAAACCTAATCCAGCCAAGAGCTGAAGGCGTTTTTGACCAACAGTACTATTAGAATTGATTGCGGTATTGGTTTTATACACAAGATATGTCTGCCTGATAACTACATGGAGTGAATAAAGGCTGCTTCTAGTTTACCATGGTCTTCGTGCCTGTAGATGATCTACTTGTTCTGAAACACCCTTACGTTATTTAGGAGTCAATTTTTTGCCATGGTTGAATGCCTGACTAATGCAGCCTGATTTTGGCCACTGTAGGCACAGGCTAGGTTTCAGCTCAACGTAGGCAGTTAGGTTTGCGATTGAAAATTTACCTAAATGTTAATTGCCAAAATCGGACCACCTAGATCTAGTCCTGCTATTGCAGCATCTAGGTTTGGGCACCTAAGTTAGGTGCCTAGTGTTGAAAATCAGTGCTAGGCACTTAACTTTTGTCTCCTAAAGCAGCGCTTCTCAACCAGTGTGTCGTGAAACACCGGCAGGTGTGTCACGTCTCCCAGTATCCCACTGCCCCATTTATTTTCCTTCTCCCTTTATCCAGCCCCCGCGGGCCAATTGGAAGCCTCCTTTCTTCCTACCCTCACTGCCCAATGGGAAGTCTCCTTCATGCTGCCTGTCCCCGCTCAGGCCAATCGGAAGCCTCCTCCCTTCTACCTGCCAGTGGGAGTAGGAAGAAGGGAGGAAGCCTTTGACTGACCGGTGAGGCAGGCATCAGAAAGCCCGGGGGTGGGGTGGGAAGAATAGAAGTGTTGAACTCAGATGAAGCAAGGCCGCCACGAGAGTCTATTCCCGTGGCGGCAAAGTGGAAACCTGACCTCGACCAAGCAAGGCCGCCACAGGCAAAGAGGAAACCCGACAGAGGCCACCACGGGAGCCCATCCCCGTGGCGGCGAAGAGGAAACCCGACCCCGACCGAGGCCACCACGGGAGCCTATCCCCATGGCAGCAAAGAGGAAACCAGAGCCCGATTGAGGCCACAACGGGAGCCCATTCCCGAGGTGGCGAAAAAAGAAGGCCCACCGGAGTATAGCCTTGGCGGAACTGGAGCCCATCCATGCAGTGAAGGAAGAATACGTTTTTGGTGACAGCTGGTGTGTCTGTGTGTGAATGAGTGCCTGGGTGACAGCGGGTGTGAATGGGTGCGAGAGCATGTGTGTGTGATTGAGAGCTTGTGATTAAGAGTGTGATTAAGAGAGAGACTGGTCAGGGTGGTGATGTGTTTCTGTGTGAGAGAGAGAGACTGGTCAGGAAGATGACTGGTGTGAGAGAGACAGAGACTGGTCGTGGGGTCTAATTGGGGGTGTGTGTGTGAGTGACTGGTTGTGGGGGCTAAGGAAGAGGACTGTGAGGTCAGAGCTTCAGCAGCCCTTGCTGCTTCTGGTGAGTGCTATTGGCCTGGAAGGGAAAGGAGTAGGAGAGTTGCTGGAGAGGGTAAGTAAAGGTGACTTTTTAAGTTTATTTTTCTTGTTTGACTGCCATTTTAATTATTGGGTATTATGCGATGGCTGCTGTTTTGAAATATTTTATTGATATTTGGACATGTTTTAATAATTTTTATGAGTTTTTAATTGTTGGATGTTATTCAGTTCAGCAGCTGTTTTGTAACATTTTTAGTATAGCTTTACAATTATTTCTGTGTGGGGCTCTATAGCAACTTGACTTGTTCTGTTTTCCCAATAGGAAATGTATTAGTGTTTAGGGCCTGGTTTTATATTTGTAGTGTTGCCTTTTCATAGATAGGGTTGTTATTGTTTGAGTGTGTCCCATAATACAGGTGTAACTTTGTACGGGTTAGTTTGTGTGCATTATTGCAAATCCTGAGAATCTGTTAGGTGCTATATTTCTCTTTCCATTTCTCCAGGTTCGCACTGCATGCAGAGTGGTTTTTTTGGTTTTCCATTCCAGTTTATGTCTCCATATTTATAATTTGTGGTTTTTCTATACTTGGTGAAGGGTGTGTGACCGCAGTGAGGTATTTAACTAGCATGTAGGTATTTGTATCAATCTTATTTGTTGTGCTTTCTCAATAGGACATGCATTGGTGGTAAATTACTGTCTTTTCATAAGGAAGGCTATTGCGCCTGGTAGCAGAGGGAGTTTGTTTTGCTTTTACTGAGATGTCATCAGAACCAGAATATCTTTTTTGTATGGCGAGTTGTACAGGGTAATGCCCTAGAAACATAGAAACATAGAAATGACGGCAGAAGAAGACCAAATGGCCCATCCAGTCTGCCCAGCAAGCTTCACTCATTTTTTCTCTCATACTTATCTGTTTCTCTTAGCTCTTGGTTCTATTTCCCTTCCACCCCCACCATCTAGTGAATTGACCTTCACTAGATCTGCTCTGCACTCATTGCGGGGGGTTGAGGGGATTCCTGTGGATGCAGAGTGCATGTTTACATTTAGCCCCATGATGGTCACATGTTCAGTGTGTCACGCATGTGAGAACCATCTGTCAGGTGTGTCCCGGCCAAAAAACATTCTCGGGGCTACATGTAAATATACATTCTGCAACCTCAGGAACCCCCTCGACCCCCAACAATGGGGGCAGAGCAGATCTAGGGCATTACCCATACAACTCACCATACAAAAAAGCTATTCTGGTTCTGATGACATCTCAGTAAAAGCAAAACAAACTCCCTTTAGTGGCAGGCACAATAGCCTTCCTTATGAAAAGGCAATAATTTACTGCTAATGCATATCCTATTGAGAAAATACAACAAATAAGATTGATACAAATGCCTCGGTAACACACACAGAATTGACCTTCACTAAGTACAGAAAGACCACAAATTATAAATATGGAGACAAACTGGAATGGAAAACCAAAAAAGCTACTCTGTATGCAGTGCAAACCTGGAGAAATGGAAAGAGAAATATAGCACTTAACATAGTCCCAGGATCTGCAATAATGCACACAAACTAACCTGCACACAGTTACACCTGTATTATGGGACACACTCAAACAGTAACAACCCTATCTATGAAAAGGCAACACTACAAATATAAAACCAGGCCCTGAACACCAATACACCTGCTATTAGGAAAACAGAACAAGCCAAGCTGCTATAGAGCCCCACACAGAAATAATTGTAAAACTATATTAATCAATGTTACAAAACAGCTGAAGAACAGAATAACATCCAACTATTAAAAACTCATACAAATTATTAAAAATTGTCCAAACATCAATAGAAATATTTCAAAACAGCAGACACATCACATAATACCCAATAATTAAAATGGCAGTCAATCAAGAAAAACAAACTTAAAAAGCCACCTTTACTTACCCTCACCAGCAACTCTCCTACTCCTTTCCCTTGCAGGTCAATAGCACCAGAAGAGCAGTGGCTGCTCACTGGTCCTCTTCCTTAGGGCCCACAACCAGTCACTCACTGTTGTAAACTGTGAGGTTTGGGTGGACCCTTGGACACTGTGGCAGCTGACCACCCCCACGGGGGGAAAGTCCCGTGAGGGGCCACAGGTCAGGCTTAGCTCAGGACACACAAACATAGAGTTTGATCTTTTATTAGACTGTGTAAGGAAGCCACCAGAGGTGGCAGTATTGAGCTGCTGGAATAGCCCGGCAGGGCTGGTATAGCGACTCCTCTGGTAGCAGTGCTGTAGTGAAAAGAACTGAGAGAATGAGTACAGTGGAGAATATACAAGACCCCAGTATGGAGATCCCCAGGGTAGGGAGAGCAGACCCTCGAGGAGTGAGTATCTGATCCCTGAGAGCTGGGAGGCTTGCAGATGATGTACTCACGCAGCAGTTTCTCTGAGATGGCACTGGGGCTGGAATGGAGGCAGGCCGTCGAGGAGCGAGTGCCTGGTTCCAGGGAACAGCTCTGAGGTGAAGATGGTAGTACTCACTGATGTTCAAGATTAGCAAATCCTTCCAGGCAGAAGAGAAGGTAGGAGTAGGCAGCGGGTCAGGGAACATGGGCCCTCGAAGAGCAACTACCGGTTTCCTGATAGCGACCTGGAAAGCAAGTGAGGCCCCCGAGGAGCAGGTACCCCGTTAGCATTAGAGAGTCCAATAGAGATTGGAGAGGCAGAGTAGCTGGGTATGGAGAGTGAATCCCATCCGTAGGATTCCCGTAGGATAACTCTTGCTAACTCAAAGGCTAGCAAACATTGTAGGCTTTAAATATCTAGGCATCATGACGTCATCACGGGGGGACGCCCCGGAGGTTCGTGCCAAGTAGGAAATAAGAAGAAGGGCTCCGTGGTGCGCGCGCCCTATGGTACAAGTGGAGCATGGCGGGAGGCAGCGCCCAAGCCGGTCTGGGGACGCTGGAGAGGACGGCAGGCAGACACCGCGGTAGCCAAGCGTCCATCCGCAGCATGAGGAGGAGCAAACAAAGAGAGGTAGGCGGAATGAAGCTGTCGGAAAGGGATGGTTGCAACACTCACACAGTCTCTGTCACACACATCAGTAACCTCCCTAACCAGTCTCTCTCACACGCACACACCAGTCACCTCCCTGACCAGTCTCTGTGTCTCTCTCACACACACACACATACACCAGTCTCTGTCTCTCTCACACACCAGTCACCTCCCTAAACAGTCTCTCTTCCTCACATACACCAGTCATCTTCCTGACCAGCCTGTCTCACAGAAACACATCACCTCCCTGAGCAGTCTCTCTCTCTCACAAAAACACATTACCTTCGACCAGTCTCTCTCTCAATCATACACATGTTCTCTCACTTACATACAAGCACTCAATCACACACAAATGCTCTTGCTTCCATTCTACCACACACACACAAAAGCAAGTTTCCTCTCTCAGGTGGAGCCTCTTCTCATTGTTTGGCCCAATAAGCCTGGCCTCCAGCGGCGGCACGCAGCGTCACTCTGCTCTTCAGCCGTCGCCGACCTGGCCTCCGGCGGCAGCACGCAGCGTCACTCCGCTCTTCAGTTCCCGCTGGCCTGGCTTCCAGTGGCGGCATGCAGCATCACTCCACCACCAACTGCTTCAGCCCACCAGGGGATGATCAATCCCCTGATAGGCCCAATCCACCCCTGGGGAGAAGGGAAGCACAGCTGGGGCAGTGGGACACCGGCAACTGTGACACAACTGCCGGTGCTTGGCGACACACTGGGGTGTCGAGACACCGGTTGAGAATCGCTGCTCTAGTGATACAAATATGGAATCCTGCACAACTTCTGGGCTCTGCAGAATTTGGAGACCGATTAGATGTGAGAGGTACCAGAGAACAAATGAGATCTGGAGTCTACAGGCATAGCCCTTTTTCCATTAATTTTGATGGTGTAAAAGCTCTAATAATTGGTGGAGGTAGAAGTATCGTATTCCCCCTGCTCCCATTAACATCTTTTGTAAGCAGGCACATACTGTAGCTCTGTTGGAAGCATTGATGTGTAACTTGGTGGTACAGGTGTAGAGGATCAATGCATCAAGTACATCGAAGATTTTTGTGCCAAGAATTTCAATTGCTTTGATGGTACTATGGACTTATGAGTTTATGGTGCCGTGGACTTTTGCTTCTATAGTGCTGGAACCTTGTGCATCGGCAGTGCCAATGCATTTTGAGGAATGGGCATCCCCTTTTGAGATGTTTTATAGGAGCTTTCTCCTGAGAGCTCTGGGGGGCAGTGTGGGTTGCTTTTGAAGTTACAGAAGGTGTTAGGAGTTTTTGTCTGAGTTGATTTTGGGGACTGCTCTTTGGACTCCAGCAAACCCTGCTGGAAATCTGTGTATTGGGCTGGGGATCTGTCCTGCCAATACACTCCCTGTTGGGAAAGGGTTGATATCCCGGGATATTTGGGGCTTTTTGAAGATTTTATGTGATTGGAAGCCTGGTGAGACCCTGTGCATCGTCTGGACTCAGGGAATGGGGAACCTGATTTCTAGGGCTGCATAGGTTAGGGAAGACCTGTCCCTCTACATCGTCAACAAGGACAAAGGAAGGAGGTGACCCGGTGCTAGGATCTTCCAGTGTTTATCTCATTTTTGGGTAGAAGGATTTTGTTGGAAGATCTGGGAAGAGGTTTTGGCTGCCCCTTTTCCTGCTCATCTGAAGGATGTCTGGAGCTGCTTGTTCCAACTGGGATCCCTCCCATCAGCAATTTGTGTAAAGTTTAAAGAGAACATTAACGGCTGAATTTCAAATTGGCCACGCACACAAATATCATTACTTACGTGCGTGACTGGGCCCTGCTGGCACCGTGCTTTTAAAAGGGCCTGGCACATGCATAAGCGACGATATGCGCACAATTGCCAGGCCCTGAAAAGGGGGTGGGCGGGGGGGGGCATGGTCAGGAGGCCGGCCATTAGCCACTGTCCTGGGTAAGCACGCGCCAGCAGTCGGCCAGTGCGCGCAAACTACTTCTGCTCTAGGGCAGCAGTAAGTAGTGAAACAAAATTTGTAAGTTTTTGGGACAGGTTAAGGGGGTGGGTCGGAGAGGAGGTTTAGATGGGGGGGTAGGGAAGTTCCTTCCCAGGCTGCTCCTTAATTGGGACGGACTGGGAGGAAACTGGGGAAGGCCTGATTTCGTCACCACACAGACTTTGCAAAAGTACATCTCCCCTTGCGCACATGGATCATAAAATCCGGCGCGCATGTGCGTGTGGCCATCCGATTTTATAACACGCGCATGCATGTTATAAAATCGGTACATTCACGTGTGCATGCCGGGAACCACGCACGTTTCTTATAAAATCTGCCCCAAGAGAGCAACTAACTGAGAAAAGCACAACAAGAATACTCGGGACACCTCCTGGGGAGAAAGAGCATTTTTACCAGGTTGGGACAAGGGTTTTCCTGCCCACTTGGGAACTGCAGTTAACCAAGCCCTGGAGTGTGGGTGTTTTCCTTGCCCCGGGATTATGCAACTCATGCACAGACTGAGGAAACGAGAGACTGTAAAGCTGAAAAATTCTGTGGTGCTGAGGAATAAGTTTCTGTCATATTCCATTTCATTTTTGCTACAGTAAAGACTTTGATTTTGGATACTAACTCAGTGCCTGCAGCATGATTACTGGCACTTGAGGCACATACTGAGAAGGAAAGGAGCTCCTCTCTCCCAGGCAGAAAGAGATAAAAGTAAAGTCTTCCCACCAACCAAGGATCCCAACCCTGGGGGAATGGGGACTGTGGAAAAGCAAGCCGGGTGAGGTTCCAGCCCCGAAGAGACAACAACATCTTTTATGGCCCAATCGGTGTGCAGTCCGCACCCGGGGATGGGGGTTACATCTGCCTATCAGTACCCCGGACCATAAAAGTCAGGACCCAGCCCTGGCGGCCATCTGAATCCAGTTCCAGTGGAACCAAGTCCAGTACGAATACCCAACTATCCCAGCAAACTGAGCAATGACCAGTTCATTCTTGAAAAGTTTTGGGAACCCTTTTCCAAGAAAAAAGTGTCTCTCCTCTGGTAGTTGTGGAAGAAACAATCAATCCCAACAGTTTCTCCGGCAGAGGGGAGACTTGCTAGTGTAATGCACAGGCTGCATATTTTTTCCACCTGGTAATTTTCTCCTGCTCCCTTGAGCTTCTAGCTCCCTTGGAAATGGGTGAGATCTGGCACTGTGATCCTTCATTTAAAAGTACTGAATATTCTTCCCTTATTTTATATCTCCCCCTGCCCCCTGATGGGCCTAGTCGGCTCATTATAGTGATAGGCCTGGACTCCTACCAGAACCCTGAATATGGCCACTAGATGCTACCTTTAAGCAAGGACTATGATCCTGCACAGCCTCCCCAGCCCTGGCCCATAGTCTGTCTATTAACTTATATTATAGTTCCTTACAGATGGACACTAGGGAACATTTATAGCCAAGGGCATGAATCTTAACCAGCAATTTGCTCCCAACAGAGATGTCAAGCCAGGTTTCTTCCAGGCTTTTCTGAGAGGCAGTCTGGGATCAGGTCATCCCTCTAAGAGAATCCGCGAGAATATTCCTGTCATAGAATTAGTTTTAAATTCACTAGATTCCCAAGGGTGTAGATCCCTAAGGATGGGTCATGAGAAGAAGGGATCTTCATTGAATATATTGAAAGAAAAGCATTCAGTCAGCCTAAGAGCCATTTTTTTTATTTCACAAAAAAATGTCTATTCTGCAGATCCCAGCGAACTCTCTCTCTCTCTCTCTCTGCAAAGTGCGACAGGCACATAAAATGATTAATTATAAAACCAAACAAGCCAACAAGACAATACAACAACAAAAATCAGTGAGTATAATCCCAACATCAAAAAGGCCACCCAGAAAAAGTTGCAGAAGGGAAGAACAAAGATGAAGGGAAAACTTTGGCAAAGAAACACCCTTTAAGCTTCTTTCTAAAGAACAAATACTCCCTTTCTTCCCTAACACCGACTGGAAGAGAGTTCCATGAATGTAAAGGGCAAATAATAAGTTCCCTCATTCTCATATTCAAGAGTATTAAATGGATCAAAGACATTGTTTAAAAAGGGAAAAGTATCTCCAGTCAGATGAAAGCTTTTCCTAACTGACTTTCAAGCGGGCATCGCCATTTTGACAAAAGAGTGGTTATCATCTGAATTTTTATTCCCAGATTTAGTCACTGGCAAGCTTAACTTTCTCCTACTGCTAGATAGTAAAAGAGATTCTAACAGGAGCCAATGAGCACATGAGGGTTTAGCAGAAATCTTTTATGGCTTTCAAAATAGCTGCTTGTAATGCACCCTACAATATGGGCAGGAGAAGCCACCAGAGTCATGTGTCCACTGAACCTGGCTCTTTTCCTTTCCAAACAGAATAACAACACATAAGGGTAATTATTTTGAAATTTTTCAAATATTTACTATTACACATATCAAATCCACAATCCTTTATTTATTAAATCACTAAAATAGTATTAAACATTTCAACATTACAATGTCTCGATACACAATAATACAATATTTATTCCATATTATTTGGACACCCAATTTGTGCACACAACCTCCCTATTGCACTGATATTAATTAATCCCCTAAAAAAGTGCATTTGGATTTTCAGAAGGCGTTTGACAAAGTTCCTCATGAGAGGCTTCTAAGAAAACTAAAAAGTCATGGGATGGGTGGCGATGTCCTTTCGTGAATTACAAACTGGTTAAAGGACAGGAAACAGAGAGTAGGATTAAATGGACAATTTTCTCAGTGGAAAAGGGTAAACAGTGGAGTGCCTCAGGGATCTGTACTTGGACAGGTGCTTTTCAATATATTTATAAATGATCTGGAAAGGAATAAGACGAGTGAGGTTATCAAATCTGGGGATGATACAAAATTATTCAGAATAGTTAAATCACATGCAGATTGTGATAAATTGCAGGAAGTGTTAGCGCTGTCGGCTGCGGCAAGCCGGGACCGGGTGTCATGGCTGCTGGCCGCAACCGACTGCGACTGAGACTGGGCCGGCAGACGCAACAGTTTAACTTACCCGGGACGCCGGGCTAGTCGAGGGTACCTGCCGGGACAGGCAGTCCCTTCCTCAGCTGCCATTGCTGATTAGCAGCATGGCTCCGCGGCGATCCGGCTCCTCCCCTCTGCTCTTAGGAGCCGTGCGCACGGCTGATGGGGAGTCTTAAAGGAGCCATGACAGGAAGTGTCATGGCTCCCCCTGAGGCTCCTCCCCTGGCTTCCTGTACTTAAGGCAAGGGCTGAGCATTCAGTCCTTGCCTTGGTATTGAGTTTCCTGCCTGTGTGTGTTCCTGGTTCTTCGTTCTTCGTCCCGCTCTTCTCCCCTGCTCCGTGGATTGATTCTTGGCTTCTGACCTCTGGACTGGTGGACGTGTCTTCTCCTGGCTTGACCCCGGTACGGCGTTGGACCCTTCTCCTGGCTTGACCCCGGTACGGCGTTGGACCTTTCTCCTGGCTTAACCCTGGACTGGACTCGGATCACGCTGGTGTATCGAATCCCGGACCGGCTTTGGACTCTTCTACGACTCCGTCCTCAGACTGTTTTGACCTGCTGGAGGCGCCAGCCGTCTGGAACCCACGACCTGCAGGAGGCGCCTGCATCCAGACCTTCTACAGTCTTCAGAGGAGTCGACTAAGTCCCAGCGGCCGGACCCCTACGGGCTCCTCCTGGTGGGGTCACGTGCTTCCAGGGTGAAGTCTTCGAGCCAGCCTCTTCAGTCCAAGCGGCCTCGCACTTCGACGGTAGCTATCTACCTCGAAACAAGGGTCCACTTTCATAACAGGAAGACCTTGTGAGACTGGAAAATTGGGCATCCAAATGGCAGATGAAATTTAATGTGGATAAGTGCAAGGTGATGCATATAGGGAAAAATAACCCTTGCTGTAGTTACACAATGTTAGGTTCCATATAAGGAGCTACCACCCAGGAAAGAGATCTACGCGTCATAGTGGATAACACATTGAAATCATCGGCTCAGTTGCTGCAGCAGTCAAAAAAGCAAACAGAATGTTGGGAATTATTAGAAAGGGAATGGAAAATAAAACGGAAAATATCATAATGCCTCTGTATCGCTCCATGGTGAGACCGCACCTTGAATTCTGTGTACAAGTCTAGTCACCACATCTCTAAAAAAGATATAGTTGCAATGGAGAAAGTACAGAGAAGGGCAACCAAAATGATAAGGGGAATGGAACAGCTCCCCTATGAGGAAAGACTAAAGAGGTTAGGACTTTTCAGCTTGGAGAAGAGATGGCTGAGGGGGGATATGATAGAGGTGTTTAAAATCATGAGAGGTGTAGAATCGGTAAATGTGAATCAGTTATTTACTCTTTCGGATAATAGAAAGACTAGGGGGCACTCCATGAAGTTAGCATGTGGCACATTTAAAACGAATCGGAGAAAGTTCTTTTTCACTCAACGCACAATTAAACTCTGGAATTTGTTGCCAGAGGATGTGGTTAGTGCAGTTAGTGTAGCAGTGTTTAAAAAAGGATTGAATAAGTTCTTGGAGGAGAAATCTATTACCTGCTATTAATTAAGTTGATTTAGAAAATAGTCACTGCTATTACTAGCAATGGTAACATGGGATAGACTTAGTTTTTGGGTACTTGCCAGGTTCTTATGGCCTGGATTGGCCTCTGTTGGAAACAGGATGCTGGGCTTGATGGACCTTTGGTCTGACCCAGTATGGCATGTTCTTATGTTTTTATGCCCTGCCCCTTTTCCATATATGTGACACCTCTTTCCAATAGTGGCCAATCCAGGTTACAAGTACCTGACAATTACTCAAACATTAAATGGATCCCATGCTTCTAATGCCGGCAATAAGCAGTGGCTATTCCCTAAGTCAACTTGACTAACAGCAGTTTATGGACTTCCCCAGGAACTTATCCAAACCTTTTTTAAACCCAGCTAAGCTAACTGCCTTAACAACATCCTCTGGTAATGAATTCTAGAGCTTAATTGTGCATTGAGTGAAAAATAATTTTCTCTGATTTGTTTTAAATGTGCTACTCACTAACTTCATTGAGTGCCCCCTAGTCATTCTATTATCTGAAAGAGTAAAAAACGATTAACATTTACCCATTCTAGTCCTCTCTTGATTTTGCAGACCTCTATCACAACCCCCTCAGCCGTTTCTTCTCCAACTGAACAGCCCTAACTTCTTTAGCCTTTCCTTATAGGGGGAACTGTTCCTTCTCCTTTATCATTTTGGTCGCCCTTTTCTGTATCTTCTCCAGTGCAACTATATTTTTTAAGATGTTGACACCAGAACTGTACACAGTACTCAAGGTATGGTCTCACCATGGAGGCAATAAAGGCATTATGATATTCGTCCATTTTATTCACCATTCCTTTCCTAATAATTCCTAACATTCTGTTTGCTTTTATAACCAGCACAGCACACTGAGACGACAAATTCAATGTACTGTCCACTATGACGCCTAGATCTCTTTCCTGGGTGGTAGCTCCTAACATGAAACCTAACATTGTGTAACTACAGCAAAGGTTATTTTTCCCTATATGCATCACCTGCACTTGTCAACATAAAATTTAACTGCCATTTGGATGCCAGATCTTCCAGTCTCACAAAGTCCTCCTACAAATTATCTCTATCCCCTTGTGATTTAACTATTCTGAATAATTTCTCCTCTGCAAATTTGATCACCTCACTTGTCGTACCCCTTTCCAGATCATTTATAAATATATTGAAAAGCACTGGTTGAAGTACAGATCCCTGAGGCACTCCACTGTTTACCTTTTTCCACTGTGAAAACTGACCATTTAATCCTACTCTCTGTTTCCTGTCTTTTAACCAGTTTGTAATCCACGAAAGGACATCACCTCCTAACCCATGATTTAG
Organism: Rhinatrema bivittatum; assembly: GCF_901001135.1. Classification (NCBI taxonomy): domain Eukaryota; kingdom Metazoa; phylum Chordata; class Amphibia; order Gymnophiona; family Rhinatrematidae; genus Rhinatrema; species Rhinatrema bivittatum. The sequence goes on from NW_021820708.1 coordinate 65,075, forward strand.
TTTTCTTATAAGCTTTTCATGGGGGTCTTTGTAAAACACCTTCTGAAAATCCAAATACACAACATCTACTGGTTCACCTTTATCCACATGTTTATTAACTCCTTCAAAAAAATGTGGCAGCTTTGTAAGGCAAGACTTCCCTTGGGTAAATCCATGCTGGCTATGTCCCATTAAGCCATGTCTATCTATATGTTCTGTGATTTTGTTCTTTAGAAGAGTTTTCCATTTTTCCCAGCACTGAAGTCAGGCTCACCGGTCTCTAGTTTCTTGATTGCCCCTGGAGCCTTTTTTAAATATTGGGGTTACATTGGCCACCCTCCAGTCTTCAGGTACAATGGATGATTTTAATGATAAGTTACAAGTTACTAGTAATAGATCTGAAATTTCATTTTTTAGTTCCTTCAGAACCCTGGGGTGTATACCATCTATTCCATGTGATTTGCTCCACTTAAGTTTGTTAATTTGGCCTACTCATCTTCCAGGTTCACCATGGTTTGGTTCAGTTCATCTGAATCATCACTCTTGATGATCTTCAGTTGTAAACACTGAAGCAAAGAATTAATTTAGTCGTTCCACGATGGCCTTATCTTCCCTAAGTGCCCCTTTAATCCCTTGAACATCTAATGGTCTAACTGAGTCTCTCGTAAACTTCCTGCTTTGGATATATTTTAGAAAGTTTTTATTATGAGATTTTGACTCTTCTTTTCAACTTCTCTCTTAGCCTGCCTTATCAATGTTTTACACTTAACTTGACAATGCTTATGCTTTTTCCTATTTTTTTCAGATAGATCCTTCTTCCAATTTTTAAAGGAAGTTCTTTAGGATAAAATAGCCTTTTTCACTTTGCCTTTTAACCCAAGTTGGCAGTCTGTTGGCCTTCCTTCCACCTTTCTAAATGTGTGGAATAATCTGGACTACACTTCTATAATGGTATTTTTAAACAATGTCCACGCCTGTTGTACACACTTAACCTTTGTAGTTGCACCTTTCAGTTTTATTCAATCTTCCTTATTTTATCAGTCTCCCTTTTGAAACTTTAGTGCTAGAGCTGTACATTTACTTATTGTCCCCCTACCAGTCATTAATTCAAATTTGATCATGTTATGATCACTGTTGCCAAGTGGCCCTACCACAGTTACCTCTCTCATCAAATCCTGCGTTCCACTAAGAATTAAATCTAAAATAGCTCCCTCTCTTGTTGGTTCCTGAACCAATTGCTCCATGGCGGGGTCAACAGTTATGTGCATAAATCTGTATTTAAAACCAGAGGCAGCAGCGTGTGGAGGCTTGCTAGCTGCATATATTTACTGCTGCTCCTGATGAGGTGTAAGTCTGAAGAAATCACGTTTTAGACCTAACATGACAGGGTGAGGGCTCCGTGTCAACTGGGGGAACTGCATGCTGAAGAACCAGAGTGGTGTGGATGACCTCGAGATAGACTGGACACACTGGTGGACCTCTTGGGAATGTCCTTCTTATGAGCATGTTTTAAAATCCGTTGACCTGCGTGAGTTAAAGCCAGCAAAGTCCTAAGAAGATATGTGAAGTACGTTTGCTTGAGTAACGGCTTAAAATCAGGAGCACACATATGTGCTAGGCGTATTTTAAATATGCGCACAACTGCACGCACAGTTTAAAATTCCAATGTATGGGTGTTCGCGCGTGCGTAGTATGCACTTATTTGGACGCACGCATGCTCGTTTTAAAATCTACCTTTATTCTAGCAATGGGCCTGGTGCATTAAGTATTTTTCCAATGGGCGCAATGTGGGGAAAACCCTTTAGCAGATCCAGCCTTATGTCTTAGGATTTAGTACATCTTGTAATGAAAGTTAAATAGCTTCTCTTATGCTCGGTTTCCTGGTCCCTTTCCTGGCCACCTCTTCAGCTGTTTCTGCTCCGGTCATGTGCAGGAGTTATCAGTCAGAGGCCTGGAGGGGCCTTTGATGAAGATCAGAACTGCAGCACTGGTATACTCAGAATCATAACTGAGCAGGAGACATCTATTTACAGAATGAAATAAATCCTCAACCTAAAAGATGTATTTTAAGGAACGGCTTTATTTTAAGTACCATGTGAATTATCTGTGTGTCTGTGTATTTTTTGTTTTTGCCAGCCCTGCCACTTAGGGTGGGTGGGGGTGGACAAGGAGGGGTGGGGGTTAATTATATATGCTGCTATATCCTACAGCTATTCCCAGGGAGCTCACCACACCCACACTGAACCGCATCAGCCAATTTCACAAAGCAGTGAGGTCATATGCGTGAGACAAAGAACATGGAACGAAATGAACCAGAAAGCATTTATCTATCCTGATAGAGAGACTCATTCTAAAGACACAAAGCCCATAATCCAATCTAAGTCTAATCCTGAGTCCAGGAGCCAGGGACGCTCCCCACTCCCTTTCTCTCCAGGGCTTGCTCTGCTTTATTAAACTAAAAGAGCTGGGCCCAGCTGCCAGCCCAGAACTGTAAACCTGGGAGGAGGGCGTTCTTGTGTTTACATGTTTGCTTAAGAACTTGCCTGCCGATTAAATGTTACTGGAGACGGCAAAACATAGTTTCTCCGGTTTTGTTTGCCCTGTTTGTGGACGACGGCAGAAGGCTGCCAGGATACCTTCTGTGGCTCTCCTGCAATATATGTTCTGGAGTCAACCTGGAATCCGTGGTATTGTCTGCTATGACAAAACAGGATGAATAGGGGCAGGGAGGAGGCATGAATTAAAGAGCAGAGGACCATGGGACATGTAGTTTGTTGCTTGCCGAGACTCAGGAAAGGAGTGTAGATTAAAGCAGGTGAGTCAACCACATAGATAACAAAGGGCAAGGGGAAAGAGGCAAGAGAGAATTCAATTTCCTGTCCATATCTGATTTGCGAGGATATGGCCTGGTCCCACCTAAGCCACAAACAAAAGACTTTGTCCCTCTCACACCATAAAAAACTAGAGAGATAAATTCAGTCTGTAGGCGGCTATGACGTGTCCTCTAAATCACAAGAAAGAAATGGGTGAGGGGAAATATTAAATGTGCAAATGGAGAATGAAACATGGAGGGGAAGGAGCTGTTCGGTGCCTACAGGCCCATCGCGTTGGTAGAAACCATGACATAAAGCAGGGGGCGCAGAGAAAAAGCAGGAGTACGGTTTCCAGCTTGCAGTTTGGGGGGGGGGGGGGGGGGTGGGGGGACAACAATAAAACCAGGACTGGATCAGCCTGTTCTGAAAAAAAAAATGGAGTCAGCTGGCAACCTTGACGGCAAGAAAACCCCAAGCGATTCTGCTTCTGCAGGGAGCCTTTACCCCAGCCTGGTTGTCTGGCACCTCTCCCACTGCATTCTGGTTCCTGTAGTGCTGGTGTCTAATGGTGGCAGCAGGGACTACAAAGACCAGAATGCCCTGGGAACAAAGTTAAAAAGCCAGGCAGGAGCAAATGTCTCTCTCTGGCTGGGAATACTGTCATTCTGCGCAGGATTACTTACAGGGCAATACCGAGTGGAGCGGAAAGCTATCTGGGTAACTTTATCCAGGGTATTCAGCGAGACTTAACCGTGCTCGTCTGCTGCTGATTACATCCAGATAAAGTTACCCAGGTTACTTCAGGACAGCAATCCATGTGGCCAGGCCCACCCGGCTTTCTTTATCTGGAAATATTCAGCACTACCCATGTGAATATTAAGCATGGCCCGGCCATCCCCTTCCCCCTCCTACAGCCTGCTTCTTTTTACCAGTCAGCTGGGTGGCAATTTCAAGTCTCAGGGCTTTTCCAGGACAAACCCTTTTCAATATGAGCCTCTTACTTTTTCTGGAGGAAAGAAGTCTTCCAGCTTTATCACTGAAGCCCGGACACATGTTACTGAATCCTACAGCATGCTTAATTAGTGGGGGAAAGGGCACTGCTCACATCCCTCAGCACCACTGGCGGCCTGTCCAGTTCAAAGCACTTCTCATCACTCGTTACCTTTAAGTCACCCCCTTGGATAAACCTTTTGCGCCGGACTCCTCGATCTGGGCAGGGAGGCCTCTTTGGGCTACATTCGGTAAGCGCAGCGCGACTGTGCGTTGTTCCCCGTGGCTGCACCTTCTGTATGGAGCACAATACCTGGAGCCCTAACGCTCAGGGAATGCACAAAACTTTCAAACCTTCCTGAACTTCATTTCTGCTGAGCCTGGTCTTTCTATGACTCTCCGAGAAGATAACATCTCCTAGCTTGCAGATTAATTGATGATGATCTTTGGGATTGTCTCGTTCAGGGCAGTAAATTATTTTCGCATAGTTGGTTTTGAGTCGGTTTCATTCTGTAAGGACTTAGACATAAGCGCTTAATCCATTTTAATAAAATACACCTGCCAGAGACTCCACTGAACGGCACGTCCGTGATGTCACGGTCACGGAAGCCGACCGGCTAGGGGGAAGATTATTTCAGTTATTGTCTGGGGGGCTGTGGCAGCAAAGGCCAGTCTCCGGTTCCATGCCCCTCTCGCCGATGGACAAGCCCGGAACTGAATGGGAGCACAAAGGCGTTCTTTACTCCACTGCCTGGGATATCGCCCCCATTTCTCCCTTTGGTTCCAGGGAGAGGGGAAAAACAACTCATAATTCAGGCTGCCAAAAAGCTCTACGGGAACAAGCTGAGCCTTTCCTAATTTTATCGGATCTGCGGTGCCTTTATGGTATGGGACATGGTGCCAACGTTAGCCCCAACAGATGTGCTCAGTGCCCCATGTTCCAGTCAGACAAACCAAGCTTGCAAAGTAAGAGTTGGGCAGCCAGATGCTGCCTCACTCTGAGCTCACAGCTCTCCGATGGTGAGCATTCTCTGACTCCAAACACAAGCTGGCAAACCCAGTTACTTGGCATGAGAAACTGCAGAATGTATGCCAAAGCATAAAATAAGGATTGGGTGCTGAAGCTTTGTGGGCTGAGTGGAGGCTCCTCATGGCCTACGCTGCAGATTAAACATGGCACACGCCCACCACTACCCCCCCCCCCCCCCGAATCAGACACATACGAACGGGAGAGGAACATTTCTTGTTTATGTGCAAATTGGCCTCAATTAAGATGCTGTAATTACCTGGTCTGAAGCCTTCCTTTTCTAACTATTGTTAAGTGCAGTGCACAGGAATCTGCAAAAAATGCTGCTGAACTTTGTAGCACTGGCTCCAGCGTGGCTCTATCCTCTTTCCTGTCTTCACTTGGCCCAGCAGCTTTATTACACTTCTCTAAACCAAGGCCACAAAACTGCCAGAACATTACACTGTGGCTCTAGCTGGCAAAGCCACTATATAAGCATGAGAGCTTGCTTGCCTTAAAAGCACAAAGGACTAGGATTACTAAGGCCAGTGGCACTTCATTGATGCCACTGAGAGCCTGTCTATTCTGTAAAATATGCTTTGCTTGGAAAATCATTTCATTTCTCTCTGCTGACAGCACCATTCTCTTAGGGTAACTTCAGGGTAAATAGGTCAAGCTTTCGGATGGGCCGGACAGGAAAGCTGGACTACAAATCCCAGGATGCTTTGAACCTCAACCTGGAGCCAACTGGGCACATGATGTACTGCGCAGTCATGGTTTCAGTTCTGCCCAAAGGAGTCTGCCGTGGTTGGTGGTGACGTCTGGTGGATGGCCGTAGTGTTTTGGGAACAGCAGAATAGAGAAGTCAGAGAAACCAGAACTTCCTCTTCAGGAGGCAGACAAGCGAGCTCTCTGCTGACTGGGCTTGCAAAGGCTGGATCTGCATCTAAAGCAAAATTCCAAGCTTCCAAATGAATAAAAGTGAGCATGCAGACCAGGCATTAGCTCTAGTACAAGTATAATAATAAAGAAAGATTGGTAAAGGAGCACGTCCAGATCCTGACAATACCTGGTACTCTGCTTCTGTGTCCTTGCACAAGCCACCATATCTACTGCCAGATGTTGTGTATTAATGACAACTCGTTACTTCGGACGGGCATGATTGATGTTTCCAGAACTTTCTCATGTACTTATGGTTCCCTGTCAAGGACAAGTTGTCATGGTAAAAACGTCTCGCCCCGATTAACGTCACGAATTGGGGTGACCACCCTGGGCCCGGCCCTGGCATCGTAGCTCCATCCCCAACACTATAATTTCCTGTCAGCTTGGAGGTGGACCCATGCATGTCAGCTTTCCAGGGCTCCCTCCTACGACCAGCCCTGGTCCCCAGGATATCCTGTGGTCCCCTGTGGGAAATCTGTACTTATTGCTTTTCCCTGTGGGAAATCCGTACTTATTGCTTTTCCGAGCCACAGGATGTTTTATGAGAAAAGACCTTGTCCTGTACCATGTAGAGGTGGTAGCTGTTAGAATCTGTGTTGCGGGCTCCTGAAAGAGGGAGGAGTTAGCAATCTGTTATGATCTGCTCCTCCAGAGGGGAGGAGTTCGCAATCTGTACAAACGGCTCCTCCAGAGGGGAGGAGCTAGCAGTCTGTACGATCTGCTATGCTGATGAGAGTTAGCAACCTGTTGTGCTCAGCTCCTGAAGTGGGAGGAGTGAGCACTCTAATGTAAATAGGTGAATCCTTGGGCCGATGGCAGATGACAGCACCCCCAGGAGGATATCCTGAGAGGGACCACCGGCTAGGCTTGGGTATGGAGACAGACACAGATAGCTCTTTTATTAGACAGGTTAGTAGAACCACCAGAGGTGGCAGTAGTGAGCTGATATGCCCGGCAGGGTTGAAGTCCTTCAGATACTGGAACTGCAATCCCAGGGTTGCTGAGCTGTAGAGAGACTATAGATAGTGAGTTGACAGGGTATGCTGTATACATAGCCAGTAGTAGATGGCACACTCACATAGATTCTTAAGAAGGCTCAGTAGCTGGAAAGAGTTAGGCCCTCAAGGAGCGAGTACCTGGTTCCAGGGAAAGCTCTGAGAGAGCGGTGGTAACTCACAATTGTCTGTATCTGTAATGGCTTCCAGGTAGTAGAGAATCTTCAGTGTATTCAGAAACATGAGCCCTCGAGGCGAGTACCGGTTCCTATATGCAATCTGAAATAGTAACTCACAAATGTCTGTATCTGCGATAGCTTCTAGATAGTAGAGAATCTTCAGAGTGTTTAGGAACATGGGCCCTCGAGGAGTGAGTACCGGTTCCTATCTGTAATCTGAAATAGTAACTCACAAATGTCTGTATCTGCGATAGCTTCTAGACAGTAGAGAATCTTCAGAGTGTTTAGGAACATGGGCCCTCGAGGAGCGAGTACCAGTTCCTATCTGTAATCTGAAATAATAACTTAATATGTCTGTATCTGCGATCTTCTGAGAGTTCAGGAACATAGGCCCTCGAGGAGCGAGTACTGTTTCCTGTCTGCAATCTGAAATCAAGAAAAGAAAGCGAGGCCCCTGAGGAGTGGGTACCCCTGGTAAGTCCAAGGAGGCAGAGTAGCGTAGAGAGATGCGGGTCCAGATGAATCCCCGCAATCAATCCACCTTACTAACTCCAATCGTAAGCGCAAGTGAAGACATTTTATGTTGGAAGCGGATGACGTCAATACAGGGGGACGCCCCTGAGGTTCACGCCCTTGCTGGTACATACTTCAGAGCGCACGCCCTACGTCATCAGGAACATGGCGGATCCGCAGCGTCGAGCCGGTCCGGGGACGCCAGGGAGAAGCGGCATGGAGACGCCAAGGCAGCAAGCCGTCCATCAGACCCAGAGGGAGTCGCCACAGAGGTAGAGAGGGTGGAGCGAGGGCGAAGATCAGCCACGAGCGCAACAGTAGCAACCAAAATAGCACCGGGATTCAACTGTGCTTGGAAGCAGATACAGAATATGGTGGTATGGGCTAGGAAGGGAGGTGACTGGAGATCAAGTCCTGGGTAGGCCAAGATGTCCTAACTGCTAACAAGCGCTATGAGGCCGATGTAATAAACTGCGCTGACCTCAGCACTGGTTTTTACTCTTGTTTTGTGTGCATTCTTCCACTGTAATTTAACCTTGGTATTTAACAGGGTTTTGGTGCAGGAAAAATCTGCGTTAAAACCAACACCAGGCTTAGTGTGGGGGCATGCAGGTGCCATGATAATGAAGGTATTAGCTATTCCCCAGCAATGCAAGGAGGCGCATTAAAAGGCAGACAGCTTAAGGCGCAATTTCTTAATCCTGGGTTAGAGCAGGAGTAAAACTTAATTTACATTTCTGGTGGTCATGTTATTCTCCTGCTGTGCTCATGTGGTAGAGACTAGAGTAGAATAACACTGGGCAACACAAATGTGAGCTTTTAACACCTCAGACCCAGGAGTTAAACATTTCCAGTGTAAGCTCCCTGGGGCTTGCAGCAGAGATAGGATTTCTTGCTTTTCCTGAACGGTATGCAGTTTCATAACCCCAAATTGTGTACTCTTCAGCTTAGGTACCCACTCCAGAAAGCTTTGATTTTTCTTGCCATTTCTTGACAAAATTGACTTGCATGCAAGATTGGTGTTGTGCATCCTGACTTTGGGCACATTCTCGCATCCATGGCTGGGGAGGAGCCGGCTGTCGGGCACCAACGACATAGGAGAATGTGGGAGGGAGGTTCTGGAAGCCAAATTTAGGATTTTAGTTAGAAAACTGAAATCCAGAACCTCCAGGGTGGCATTCTCTGCAATGCTCCTTGATCCACGCGCAAGTCCCCAGAGGCAGGCAGAGCTCCAGAGTTTCAATGCGTGGATGAGACGATGGTGCAAGGAAGAGGGATTCAGTTTTGTAAGGAACTGGGAAAACTTTTGAGGAAGGGGGAGACTTTTACGAAAGGACGGGCTCCACCTTAACCAGAGTGGAACCAGGCTGCTGGCGCTAACTTTCAAAAAGGAGATAGAGCAGCTGTTAAAGTAGAACAAGGGGGAAAGCCAACAGTCACTCAGTAGTGCATGGTTCGGAGCAATGTATTCTTGAAGGATACTAATGAAACAGGAGAGTTAGGGCATCCCAACAGAGAGGTTCCATTAAAAGCAAACATAGTCCATGTGCCTATATGTAAAAAATCTCCGAAGCTAATGATTTCCGAATTATCCCTAACAACTGAAAAGCAGGTTGTTAATGCAAACAAAAACCACACTTATTTTGGAACACGGCTAAAGCCGTATTGAGGGGTGACATCATATCATATGTTGCTCACTGGCGGAAGTCCAAGGACAAACGTCTCTTACTCCTCAGTGCTCAGTTGCAAAAAGCAAAGAGGGAATTGGTTGCCCACCCATCAGCGCACACACGTTCAGTATACATTTCCTTGCAAACAGAAATTAATTCCCTGCTGCATCAGAGGGCAGCAAAGAGTATTCTTTATTATCGATATAGGTTATTCCAGTTTGGTAATAAGTCAGGGAAAATGCTTGCGAACCTTGTCCGTTCGGTTGGGGGAGCAAGACATGTCGCAGCAGTACGTACGGCAACCGGCCGGATAGTTAACAACACCCCCGATATTCTAGCTTCCTTCCAGAAATTCTATACTGAGCTTTATAGCTCCGGGGGATGGTCTCAGGATAAGTGGGATGAGTTTTCTGCTCGGGTTAAGATTCCCCTCGATCACGGTGGCGCAACAACGGTGGCTAAACGAACAGATTCAGGCGGAGGAAATGCGTAGAGTCATTCAGCAGGCGAAATCATTGAAGGCGCCTGGCCCCGATGGATACAGTTCTGAATTTTATCAGTGTTTAGTTGACCCCATGGTGGACTTCCTTCCCAGGGTATTTACTAAGCTAATTCAGAGGGGTTCATTTCCTCCTTTTGGAAATACCGCACATGTGACCTTAATCCCAAAACCAGGGAAGGACCCACTGGAGCCGGTGGCATATAGACCCATTTCCCTGCTGAACGTAGATCATAAATATCTGGCAAAAATTTTGGCAGATCGCTTGGGCACGATATTACCCATGTTAATCCAACCAGGCCAGGTGGGGTTTGTCAAGGGACGCTATGCCATTACGAACATCAGGAAGGTGGCGGTGGCGATGGCCCTGTGTAAAACGGACAGAGATCCCCTTTTTGGTGGTCAGTCTAGATGCCGAAAAGGCATTTGACAGGGTCGAATGGGGCCTGTTTCAATTACTTACTGAAATGGGGTTTCAAGGTTTTTTTCTTCAGGCGATCCAATTACTTTATTCAGCTCCTCAGGCCAGATTATTGATAAATGGGATGCTATCCCCTCCCATTTCAGTGAAGCGCGGTACCCGCCAAGGATGCCCTTTGTCCCCTCTGCTATTTTTGCTCACTATTGAACCACTGCTCTTGGCATTGCAGGCGACCCCTAATATTCGAGGAGTGCAGTTCTATTCCTATTCGAGCCGGGAGATATTTAAATATGCCGCCTTTGCAGACGACATCTTGGTTTTTCTCACATCGCCTGATCGATCCCTTCCGGCTCTATTGGGACTATTTCATGCCTTTGGTGAGTTCTCGGGTCTGAACATTAATTGGGATAAATCGGAAGCCTTAGGCTTCCCGTCTACTTTGAGAGAGGGATGGATGGGAACATTTCCCTTACATTGGGCGGGCGCTGCGTTCAAATATTTGGGGATTTTGCTTTCCATAGACCTGAATTCTGTCTATTCTCTTAACATCACCCGTTTGCTACAGGTCACGAGGGATAGACTAGATCACTGGAGAGAGCTCCCTTTGTCTCTGGGCGGGCGTATCAATCTATATAAGCTAATTATTTTGCCGAAATGGCTATATATATTGCAAAACTTTCCCTTTTGTATTAAACGGCAGGATTTGGGGACCCTTGATGCATTGTTACGTAAGTTTATATGGAAGGGGAAAAAAGCACGCATCCCCTTGCACTGGTTACAACTGAAATGGGGAAGGGGTGGGATGGGAGTCCCGGATATGCAACTCTACGCGGTAGCTGCAAACCTGCGATTGGTTCGGGACTGGGTCTCTGGGGACTCTAATTATATGGTGAGGCTGGCGGAACAGACCTTGGTGGCGCCCTTGGATGTACTCTTTATACTCATGTGTCCCAATAGGGATCTAGCTGAGAAGGTTCGCCGGGATCCGCTAATTGCCCCTCTCCACCATGCATGGCGCTACCTGACATGGAAGCTGGGGATTCCGACGTGTAACGCGTTTTTACTGCCTATTATAGGGAACCCTCACTTTACACCGGGTTCTCAGTCATGGGTGTTCCGCGATTGGCAGACAACTGGCATTACCATGCTGGGTCATGTGACAGATGCTTCTGGGGTCCCCTTTTCCTTTGCGGAGATTCAGGGTGAAAATGGACTGCCAGGCACCCGTATGTTTGGCTATATGCAAATTCGGCATTATTTTAATTCGATCCCAGCCACTAATAGGGTTCCTGCCCATCTTCAGACCCTGGAGCGTTTCTTTCGGCTGAGTAATCCACGTGGGCCCTCCCTATCAGAGTACTATCATGGCCTCAGTAGGGATACATCTAGTGAGGTTTATCAATGCTTGGTGGAGCGGTGGAGTAGAGATGGAGGGTTCCAGGTACCTTTGGGAGTCATCAAGACTAGTATGAAAGCATTGCTGGGGACCACTTCTAATATGTATTATAGGGAGATGCAACTGAAATTGCTTTACCGGGCCTATGTAACTCCGCAGATTGCATTTCATGCGAGGTTGGTTCAGGCCGCCTCCTGTCCCAGGTGTTCTTGGCCCCACGGGAATATTTTACATGCCTTTTGGGAATGTCCTGGAATTAAAATATATTGGGGGAAAATTGTGAAATATCTGCGGGAGTTGGATCTGTCCTTATCTCCATACATGATATTATTTGACTGCATCCCCAGACCATTGGTTAGAGGGGTGGGTCCCCGATGGTTTCTACGAAAGGCCTTTGCAGTTGGGAAGAAAGTTATCTTACTTAATTGGAAGGAGGCCACGCGCCCCTCATTTTGGCTGTGGCGCAACCATCTTCACCACATGATGCAGATGGACAAAATGGCCGCTCAATCAAGCCCTCAGCATTGGCGACGATTTCTCCAGGTGTGGAATGGATACGTACAAGCCTTACCGCATCGGGCTCGAAGCTTGATTCTTAATTGCTGATCTGCTTTGGACATGCTTGCTCACCTACTTGTGAAGTCACCAGAAATGGACCATCTTGAATAGACAATTAGTTGGGGTCTGGTCTGGGGGGAGGGGGGGGAAGAGGAAGGTATCTCAGATGTGTTGCAGTTGTTAAAATATGTTTCTAATGGTATTGGGGATATAGAAGAAACCATATGTCGCTAATACCGTGTGTTATGTACCACATTTTCTTAATAAAAATTGTTTCACACAAAACCACACTTTGAAATGTCTGTATGCCAATGCCAGAAGTCTAAGAAGTAAGATGGGAGAATTAGAGTGTATAGCAGCAAATGATGAGATTGACATAATTGGCATCATAGAGACTTGGTGGAAGGAGGATAACCAATGGGACAGTGCTATATCAGGGTACAAATTATATCGCAATGATAGAGAGGATCAACTTGGTGGGGGTGTGATACTTTATGTCCGGGAGGTTATAGAGTCCAACAGGGTAAAGATCATACAAGAGACTGAATGCTCAGTAGAATCTATATGGGTAGAAATCCCATGTGTGTTGGGTAAGAGTATAGTGATAGGAGTATACTGCCGTCCACCTAGACAAAATGGTCAGACAGAGGATGAAATGCTAAGAGAAATCAGGGAAGCAAACCAATTTGGCAGTGCAGTAATAATGGGAGATTTTAATTACCGCTAAATCAAAGAGTGAGTGGTAAACCACACAATAAATAGTCACCAAAAATTAGTGGAAACCAAAAAATAATTTTTAGTATAGCCTAGAAGGTGTCAGCAAGCCAGGCGTTGTGAAACTTAAAAAGACGCCTGGCTTGCTGACACCTTCTAGGCTATACTAAAAATTATTTTTTGGTTTCCACTAATTTTTGGAGATTTCAATTACCCCAATATTGACTGGGTAAATGTTACATCAGGACATGCTAGAGACAAAGTTCCTGGATAGAATAAATGACTGCTTCATGGAGCAATTGGTTCAGGAACCAACGAGAGAGGGAACTATTTTAGATTTAATTCTTAGTGGAACGCAGGATTTGGTGAGAGAGGTAAGGGTGATCAAATCTGAACTAATGACTGAAAGGGGGATAATATACAAATCTACAGCTCTAACACTAAATTTTCAAAAGGGAAACTATGATAAAATGAGGAAAATAGTTAGAAAAAAAACTGAAAGATGCAACTGCAAGGTTAAAAGTGTACAACAGGCGTGGACATTGTTTAAACATACAATCTTAGAAGCCCAGTCCAGATGTAGTCCATGCATTAAGGTAGAAGGAAAGCAAAACGATTACCGGCAAGGTTAAAAGGGGAGGTGAAAGAAGCTTTTAGCCAAAACATATCCTTCAAAAATTGGAAGAAAGATCCATCTGAAGAAAATAGGAAAAAGCATAAGCATAAGTGTAAAACATTGATAAGGCAGGCTAAGAGAGAATTTGAAATGAAGTTGGCTGTAGAGGTGAAAACTCATAATAAAAACTTTTAAAAATATATCCTAAGCAAGAAACCTGTGAGGGAGTTGGTTGGACTGTTAGATGACAGAGGGGTTAAGGGGGTTAAAGCCATAGCAAAAAGACTAAATTAATTCTTTGCTTCTGTGTTTACTAATGAGGATGTTGGAGGGATAATGGTTCCGGAGATGGTTTTCAAGGGTGATGATTCAGATGAACTAAACCAAATCACTGTGAACCGGGAAGATGTAGTAGGCCAGATTGACAAAAGAAAGAGTAGGAAAATCACCTGGATCAGATGGTATGCATCCCAGGGCTCTGAAGGAACTAAAAAATGAAATTTCAGATCTATTAGTTAAAATTTGTAACCTATCATTAGACTGGAAGGTAGCCAATGTAAATATTCAGAAAGGGCTCCAGGGGCGATCCAGGAAACTATAGACCAGCAAGTCTGACTTCAGTGCCGGGAAAAATAGTGTAAACTATTCTAAAGATCAGAATTGAAGAGCATATAGAAAGACATGTTTAATGGAACACAGTCAGCATGGATTTACCCAAGGCAAGTTTTGTCTCACAAATCTGTTTCATTTTTTGAAGGGGTTAATAGATATGTGGATAAAGGTGAGCCAGTAGATGAAGTGTATTTGGATTTTCAGAATGCATTTGACAAAGTCCCTCATGAGAGGCTTCTAAGGAAACTAAAAAGTCATGGAATAGGAGGCGGTGTCCTTTCGTGGATTACAAACTGATTAAAAGACAGGACACAGACAGTAGGATTAAACGGTCAGTTTTCTTAGTGGATAAGGGTAAATAATGGAGTGCCTCAGGGATCTGTACTTGAACCAGTGTTTTTCAATCTACCTTATAAATGGCCTGTGACCGACGGCCCGCAAATGCGCAGTAGAGCTGCGCTCTACTGCGCATGTGCGGGCAAGGATGTCGATCAGAAAAAAAAAATGGCGGTGGGGCCGCAGGAGCGAGAGGAGAAGCAGCGGCGCCGCTGCTTCTCCTCCCCAGATCTGCCGGCAGATCTCGGGGGGGGGGGGGGGTGTGTCACTCCCGCGCCCCCCCCCCCGAGATCTGCCGGCAGATCTCGGGGGGGGGGGTGTCACTCCCGCGCCCCCCCCACCGAGATCTGCCGGCAGATCTCGGGGGGGGGTGTCACTCCCGCGCCCCCCCCCCCCCCGAGATCTGCCGGCAGGAGCGGGAGGAGAAGTAGCGGCACCGCGCGCGCGCGGTGCCGCTACTTCTCCTCCCCAGATCTGCCGGCAGATCTCGGGGGGGGGGGGGGGCGCGCGCGGCGGGAGTGACCCCCCCCCGAGATCTGCCGGCAGGAGCGGGAGGAGTTAATGGAGCCGGGTGAGGGTTGCGGGAAGTCGCGCTTACGGCGCCGGGAGGAAATGGAGGTGGGTGAAGGGAGGGAGGGAGGGAGAGGGGGACTGAGTGAGTGGGAGGGAGGGAGAGGGGGGACTGAGTGGGAGGGAGTGAGGGAGAGGGGGGACTGAGTGAGAGGAGAGGGAGGGTGGAGAGGAGTGAGGGGAGAGAGAATGAGGGGGAGGTGAGAGACAGAGGGATGTAGCCCGTTTTAACGGGCTTTACGGCTTGTATATTTATAAATAGTCTGGAAAGGAATATGACGACTGAGGTAATCAAATTTGCAGATACAAAATTATTCAGGGAGTTAAATCACAAGCGGATTGTGATACATTGCAGGAGGACCTTGCAAGACTGGAAGATTGGGCATCCAAATGGAAGATGAAATTTAAATGTCGTTGTTTTTGGATCATTAAAACCTTTCAAGTATCTGAAAGTCTGTATCATATCACCTCTGCTCCTCCTTTCCTCCAGGGTGTACATATTTAGATTCTTCAATCTCTCCTCGTACGTCATCCGATGAAGATCCTCCACCTTCCTGGTCGCCCTTCTCTGTACCGCTTCCATCTTGTCTTTGTCTTTTTGTAGATACGGTCTCCAGAACTGAACACAGTACTCCAGGTGAGGCCTCACCAAGGACCTGTACAAGGGAATAATCACTTCCCTTTTCTTACTCTATATTCCTCTCTCTATGCAGCCCAGCATTCTTCTGGCTTTTGCTATCGCCTTGTCGCATTGTTTCGCTGTCTTCACATCATTAGACACTATCACCTCAAGGTCCCTCTCCTGCTCCGTGCACATCAGCCTTTCCCCCCCCCATCGAATACAGTTCATTCGGATTTCCACTCCCCATATGCATGACTTTGCACTTCTTGGCATTGAATCTCAGCTGCCATATCTTCGACCACTCTTCCAGCTTCCTTAAATCCCGTCTCATTCTCTCCACTCCTTCCGGCGTGTCCACTCTGTTGCAGATCTTAGTGTCATCCGCAAAAAGACAAACCTTACCTTCTATCCCGTCCGCTATGTCGCTCACAAAGATATTGAACAGGACCGGTCCCAACACCGATCCTTGCGGTACACCACTTAAAACCGCTCTCTCTTCAGAGAAGGTTCCATTTACCATCACACATTGTCTTCTGTCCGTCAACCAATTTGCAATCCAGGTCACCACCTCGGCACTCACTCCCAAGCTTCTCGTTTTATTCACCAGTCTCCTGTGCGGAACCGTATCAAAAGCTTTGCTGAAATCCAAGTATATGATATCGAGCGCTCTTCCTCGAACCAATTCCTTGGTTACCCAGTCAAAAAAGTCAATCAGATTTGTCTGACAGGATCTTCCCCTGGTGAATCCATGCTGCCTCTGGTCCATCAATTCTCCAGACTGTAGATAGTTCACTATTCTCTCTTTCAGCAGTGACTCCATTACTTTTCCCACCACCGAAGTGAGGCTAAGCGGTCTGTATTAATTAATTAATTAAGTTAACTTAGAAAATAGCCACTGCTATTACTAGCAACAGTAACATGGAATAGACTGGTTTTGGATACTTGCCAGGTTCTTATGGCCTGGATTGGCCATTGTTGGAAACAGGATGTTGGGCTTGATGGACCCTTGGCCTGACCCAGTATGGCATGTTCTTATGTTCTTAAGTTCATTTTGGCAAGGCATGGCAAGTACCGTGTTTCCCCGAATATAAGACAGCGTCTTACTTTCTTTTTACCCCCAAAAGTCCCACTTTGTCTTACTTTCAGGGTATGTCTTATATTGGAAAAAAAAACCTGAGTGTTCAAAAAAAAATTATTTTTAAATACCTGTCGGAGGGCCGCGTGGGTCCAGGCGGCTGGTGCCGGGAGCCGGGTGGTCGCGTGTTAAATCTAGGCCGCGGGCGGGTGGGCGCTTGTTCCAGGCGGCGGCGGCGGGGGGGGGGGGGGGGGAGGGGGCGGGTGGACGCGCGTTAGTTCGAGACGGCGGGCGGGCGGTGGGTGGTCGCGTGTTAAATCTAGGCCGGGTCGCACAGGCGCGCATTCATTCACTGCCGGTGGGGGCTGCCTCGGCAGCCCCCACCGGCAGTGAATGAATGCGCGCACAGGCCCACAGCGCCTGTGCGACCCCTGCGATTCGGCGCTGGGGGCTGCCGGTGGGGGCTGCCGGTGGGGGCTGCGGCAGTGAATGAATTCATTCATCCAGGCGGAGGAGCCGGCTGCTTTCGCCTGCCGCTGCCGGCTGCTTTCGGCGCTCAAGGCAGTCACATGCTGTGACGTCACGCATTCACGCATTCATTCACTGCCGGTGGGGGCTGCCGAGGCAGCCCCCACCGGCAGTGAATGAATGTGCGCCTGTGCGACCCGGCCTAGATTTAACACGCGACCACCCGCCGCCCGCCGGCCGTCTCGAACTAACGCGCGTCCACCCGCCCCCCCCCCCCCCCCGCCGCCGCCGCCTGGAACAAGCGCCCACCCGCCCGCGGCCTAGATTTAACACGCGACCACCCGGCTCCCGCCGCCAGCCGCCTGGACCCACGCGGCCCTCCGACAGGTATTTAAAAATAATTTTTTTTTGAAATGACAGGTACGTCTTACTTTCGGGGGATGTGTTACATTAGCCGACCCCCCTAAAATTCCCACTACGTCTTACTATCAGGGGTGTCTTACTATCGGGGAAACACGGTAGTTCTGAAGCATAAGCTCTCTGGTGTAGCCACCTACAGCTGAACATTACGCACTGGCACTATGGCACAATCTTGTATGCAAGACCTTTTTGGCAAGGCATACCAAGTGAAATCAAAGGGTAACCTGCATGGCGCAGCAGTTACTATCCTAAACAAAAAAAAAAAGTCTTATTGGGCAGACTAGATGGACCATTTGATTTTTTTCAGTTGTCATTTACCATGTTACTATGTAACTATGAGCAGTTCACATTCTGGTGCCCAAGTCGGGATGCACAGCACTAAAGTGTGTACCGTTTGGCTGTTTGCTCAAATGGTCTTGCTTGAGAAATTCTGACCAAGTCGGGATGCCCATGTCCAATCTTGCATGGAAGGCCATTTCAGCCACAGGCTTTCCAACTTCCAGAACCTGATTCCCCCTACTCCTGTTTACAGAGCGATTTTCAGTATTAGTGCAGATTTTCAGGTTAACTCACATTTTTAGTGCATTTTTCCCATTTAGTGTGTTTTTAAAATTTCACTCCTGTTCTATTTGCATCGCATTAGCTCACTGCGTCCCATGGCTACCGTGGCTTTCTTGCAAGTGAGTAAAATAAAACCCGACAGCAGGTGGAGGTTTTCTGTAACCCCATGAGTGGCCTGCAGGTATCCTTCACCTCAGGGACTTCTGAGTGTGTCAGAACAGCAGGCCCAGCACTATGACCATGTGCAGGAGGGCTGGCCTGAGGACAGAGCCGCTCTCTCCACGTTCCTGCACCTCTGGGGACGAGGGGTTCCTTTTTTCTGACTCCTCTGAGTAAAGGGCCTGTGGACTAAGCATTTTCCCTATAAGCACAAAACAAAAAAATCCCTTAGTGCGGCTGACCCTGAGTATAACTGGACTGTGGAAACAATGACCTCCCCCGTGCTCATGATTAGTCCAATTGAAAAGGAAGCTTGGGAGATGATGTGGCCTGCACAGGAAACAGAGAAAAACAAAGCTGTTTATCTGCTTCTTGAAACAAGAATTCCTCCATAATCTGTCCACACCAGGATGCACTTGGGTTTTTTTTTTTTTTTTTTTTACCAGCACTGGAAAGAAAAGTTCACTGAAATCAGGAAGGAAGAATGTATTCTTGTTCCTGAAGGCAGCGAGAATGACTTCTTTCTAAAGCTGCCTGCGGCTCCCACACATGCCCAAGGTTACGGTTTATAAATACAGTGCTGAGCGGTTCTGAACCTTCACAGCAGAAACCTTGCAGGCAACTCTCCGTCCGGTCAGGTGTGAGGGGTCAGGGCCCTGTACGGAAGCTCCCTGCACGCCTCAGACGCTGCAGAGAGTGGTGCCAGTGGGGCAGCAGCAAGGCATTGCCCCCAGAATAACCCTACATAGCCCAGGAGAGAACCGCAGTAGCACAGCGCTGCTCATGGGCTCCAGGTGCGTCTCCCGAGGCAAGCCCAAGTTCCTCCTGGGTGACCCTCCTGGCCGGTCCTCCCAGATCCATTTGGGTACCAGCAATCACCCAGATGATTCACCATGAGCACAAATTCACGGCTCACGACCTGAAACGGTATGCAGGGAAAACCTCTTCATTGAGGTGACAGGAATCTCTCGCCCTCACAATGAATGCATTCCATGAAATATTACCTAGCAGCTTTCAGCAATAGCTACTGAGCAGGACCCTGAGAGGCAAAACACTGCCCAGCAGGGAGGCCAAGTGCTGACTCAGCAGAGAAGCTCAACTGCTGGTCCCTAGACTGCTCCCTGCACACCAGGGTGGAGGCTACAGACTGCTGCTGCCCCTCCTCTACCTGTTGTTTGTGTCTGTGAAGAAAACTTGCACTGCTGCCCCTCCTGTGATGGGGACGAGCATGTGGGAGGGGGACAAGCTTCTACTGTTGCTGCCTGTGTTGTCATGTGAGTGGTGGGGCAGTGCATGTATATTTATGTGCCTGCGTGTGGTGAAGCATGCACTCCTGTTGCCTGTGTTGTCACTTGTGTGGTGGGGCAGTGCATATATGTTCGTGCGTCTGCGTGTGGTGAAGCATCCACTCCTCCTGCCTGTGATGGTGGGGCAGTGCATGTATATTTGTGTGTCTGCGTGTGGTGAAGCATGCACTTCTGTTGCCTGTGTTGTCACTTGTGTGGTGGGGCAGTGCATATATGTTCGTGTGTCTGCGTGTGGTGAAGCATCCACTCCTCCTGCCTGTGATGGTGGGGCAGTGCATGTATATTCATGTGTCTGCGTGTGGTGAAGCATGCACTCCTGTTGCTTGTGTTGTCACTTGTGTGATGAGGCAGTGCATGTATATTCGTGTGCCTGCGTGTGGTGAAGCATGCACTCCTCCTGCCTGTGATGGTGGGGCAGTGCATGTATATTCGTGTGTCTGCGTGTGGTGAAGCATGCACTCCTGTTGCTTGTGTTGTCACTTGTGTGATGAGGCAGTGCATGTATATTCGTGTGCCTGCGTGTGGTGAAGCATGCACTCCTCCTGCCTGTGATGGTGGGGCAGTGCATGTATATTCGTATGTCTCCCGTGGTGAAGCATGCACTCCTGTTGCCTGTGTTGGTGGGGCAGTGCATGTATATTTGTAGTGCTGCTGCTGCTGCCTGTGCAGGGACAGCTGCTCCCCCCCTTCATCCGGTAGCCCGATTCCAGCTTACCTGCCGCGGGACTCCTGCAAGCCTGGGTGCAGCAGACGGCTGAGCGGGCGCTGCTTACAAGTTCCCGGGAGGACTGCGCCTGGCGAGTGTAGGCTGAAGTCGCGTGCGGGGATCCGGAGAGAGTAAAATAACGCGAGGGACTCCGCGCCCCCCACCCCCGCCCATTCAAAGCAAGCGGAGCAGAAGCGAAGGCGCCGAGGCTGCTCCCCCCGCACCCGGGAAGTGAAAGAATAGCGGAGGGGGGCCCCTCCCGCGCCCGTGTGGCTCGCACTCCCGGAGGGCGGGGGCTAGCAGCGGCTTTAACCCTTTCGTTACAGAGCCCACAGGCGCCCGGGCCTCCTCCGCCCTCCCTAGAGAGAGCCACAGGCCGGATGGGAAGCAGCGGCGGCGCACCGGGTTCCAATCCCAGCTCTGCCACGGCGATAAGTGAGAGGGGAGTTAACTCCGCCCCCTTCCAGGGAGCACTCGGAGCCCTAAGCACCGCTACCCGAGAGGAGTCTCGCAGATGTAAAGCCGCGCCGAGTTTGGGGTGCAAAGCCCATCCCTGTGGGGGCCCTGCTTAGGAAGGGAACACGAGGGTCCCAGAATTGAGGGGGAATGAGCGGAGGGGGAAGAGGCTGAGCCGGACTGCGGGAAGCCAGGGAAGGCGCCCCGACCGGCAGGAGGCGCTCTCCTACCCACAGCAGCAGCAGCAGCACCGCAGCCCTGAACTTCTGGGCTCCAATCCTGGCTACGCCCAGAACAGCACAGGCAGCGTGAGCTGCTGCTGCTGCCCACGCTGTGCCTGTTCTGTGGTGGAGCAATGGGTGTGAGTGGGAGAGAGGGAGAAGCTTATACTGCTGCTGCCCATGCTGTGCCTGTTCTGTGGTGGAGCAATGGGTGTGTGAGTGGGAGAGAGGGAGAAGCTTAACTGTGCCTGTTCTGTGGTGGAATAATTGGTGTGAGTGGGAGAGAGCGAGAAGCTTAACTGTGCCTGTTCTGTGGTGGAATAATGGGTGTGAGAGGGAGAAGCTTATACTGCTGCTGCCCATGCTGTGCCTGTTCTGTGGTGGAGCAATGGGTGTGTGAGTGCGTGAGAGAGAGAAGCTTAACTGTGCCTGTTCTGTGGTGGCATAATGGGTGTGAGTGGGAGAGAGGGAGAAGCTTAACTGTGCCTGTTCTGTGGTGGAATAATGGGTGTGAGTGCGTGAGAGAGAGAAGCTTAACTGTGCCTGTTCTGTGGTGGAGCAATGGGTGTGAGTGGGAGAGAGGGAGAAGCTTATACTGCTGCTGCCCATGCTGTGCCTGTTCTGTGGTGGAGCAATGGGTGTGAGTGAGTGAGAGGGAGAAGCTTGCACTGCTGCTGCCCATGCTGTGCCTGTTCTGTGGTAGAGGAGTAGGTAATCGTGTGTGAGAGAGAGAGAAGCTTGCATTGCTGCTGCCCATGCTGTGCCTGTTCTATGGTGGAGCAATGGGTGTGTGCCCAAGTGTGTGTCTGTGAGAGAAGCTTGCACTGCTGCTGCCCATGCTGTGCCTGTTCTGTGGTGGCACAATGGGTGTGTGCCCGAGTGTGTGTGTGTGAGAGAGAGAAGCTTGCACTGCTGCTGCCCATGCTGTGCCTGTTCTGTGGTGGCGCAATGGGTGTGTGCCCGACTGTGTGTGTGTGAGAGAGAGAAGCTTGCACTGCTGCTGCCCATTCTCTGCATGTTCTGTGGTGGAGCAATGGGTGTGTGTGTGAGTGAGAGGGAGAAGCTTATACTGCTGCTGCCCATGCTGTACCTGTTCTGTGGTGGAATAATGGGTGGGTGTGTAGGGGGGTGTGTGCCTGTGTATGTGTGTGAAAAGCTTGCACTGCTGCTGCTCTGTGGTGAGGATGGAGCTTGCACTACTGCATTCCATGCTTTACTTATTCTGGGGTGGAGCTGGGGAGAGGGGGGAGGTAGTGTTTTGAAGTTTGTGAGGGATGCTTGCACTGCTGCTGCTCTGTCTTGAGGATGTAGCTTGGATTTCTACTTCTTGTGTGGCACAGTTAAGGATTAGAACTTTTGTACAGGGAGTTAATGTGACTTGGTTAGGGACATAGAAAGTTTAGCGACAGAGCCAGGATTAGAATGGAGGGGAACACGAGAAAAAGTGATTTGTCTGAATTATACAGTGAGACAAGGTAGGGTTGAATTTGAACATAAGAACATAAATTGCCATGCTGGGTCAGACCAAGGGTCCATCAAGCCCAGCATCCTGTTTCCAACAGAGGCCAAACCAGGCCACAAGAACCTGGCAATTACCCAAACACTAAGAAGATCCCATGCTACTGATGCAATTAATAGCAGTGGCTATTCCCTAAGTCAACTTAATAACAGTTAATGGACTTCTCCAAGAACTTATCCAAACCTCTTTTGAACCCAGCTGCACTAACTCCACTAACCACATCCTCTGGCAACAAATTCCAGAGCTTTATTGTGCATTGAGTGAAAAAGAATTTTCTCTGATTAGTCTTAAATGTGCTACTTGCTAACTTCATGGAATGCCCCCTAGTCCTATTATCCGAAAGTATAAATAACAGATTCAAATCTACTCGTTCAAAACCTCTCATGATCTTAAAGACCTCTATCATATCCCCCCTCAGCCGTCTCTTCTCCAAGCTGAACAGCCCTAACCTCTTCAGCTTTTCCTCATAGGGGAGCTGTTCCATCCCCTTTATCATTTTGGTTGCCCTTCTCTGTACCTTCTCCATCGCAACTATATCTTTTTTGAGATGCGGTGACCAGAATTTTACACAGAATTCAAGTTGCGGTCTCACCATGGAGCGATATAGAGGAATTAAGACATTTTCCTTTTTATTAACCATTCCCTTCCTAATAATTCCTAACATTCTGTTTGCTTTTTTGACTGCTGCAGCACACTGAACCGACGATTTCAATGTGTTATCCACTATGATGCCTAGATCTTTTTCCTGGGTGGTAGCTCCTAATATGGAACCTAACATCATGTAACTACAGCAAGGGTTATTATTCCCTATATGCATCACCTTGCACTTGTCCACATTAAATTTCATCTGCCATTTGGATGCCCAATCTTCCAGTCTTGCAAGGTCCTCCTGTAATGTATCACAATCCGCTTGTGATTTAACTACTTTGAATAATTGTGTATCATCCACAAATTTGATAACCTCACTCGTCATATTCCTTTCCAAATCATTTATAAATATATTGAAAAGCACCGGTCCAAGTACAGATCCCTGAGGCACTCCACTGTTTACCCTTTTCTAGGGATGTGAATCGTTTTTTGACGATTTAAAATATCGTCCGATATATTTTAAATTGTCAAAAATCGTTAGGGCCACGATACAATACCAATTCCCCCGATTTATCGTCAAAAAATCGTAAATCGGGGGAAGGGGGAGGGCAGGAAAACCGGCACACTAAAACACCCTAAAACCCACCCCCGACCCTTTAAATTAAATCCCCCACCCTCCCGAACCCCCCCCCAAATGCCTTAAATTACCTGGGGGTCCAGCGGCACACTAAAACACGGCACACTAAAACCCACCCTGACCCTTTAAATTAAATCCCCCACCCTCCCGAACCCCCCCAAATGCCTTAAATTACCTGGGGGTCCGTAGCCTTAAATTACCTCCGTAGCGGCGGTCCGTAGCTAAATCGGGGGAAGGGGGAGAGCAGGAAAAGCAGCACACTAAATCGTGTAGTCTTCAGCCGGCGCCATTTTGCAAAATGGCCGCCGCAAAATGGCGGTGGCCATAGACCAAAACAATTCGACGCAGGAGGTCGTTCCGGACCCCCGCTGGACTTTTGGCAAGTCTTGTGGGGGTCAGGAGGCCCCCCCAAGCTGGCCAAAAGTTCCTGGGGGTCCAGCGGGGGTCCGGAAGCGATTTCCTGCCGCGAATCGTTTTCCGTACGGAAAATGGCGCCGGCAGGAAATCGACTGCAGGAGGTCGTTCAGCGAGGGTTCCGGACCCCCGCTGAACGACCTGCAGTAATTTAAGGCATTTGGGGGGGGGGGGTTCGGGAGGGTGGGGGATTTAATTTAAAGGGTCGGGGTGGGTTTTAGGGGGTTTTAGTGTGCCGTGTTTTAGTGTGCCGCTGGACCCCCAGGTAATTTAAGGCATTTGGGGGGGGGGGGGGTTCGGGAGGGTGGGGGATTTAATTTAAAGGGTCGGGGGTGGGTTTTAGGGGGTTTTAGTGTGCCGGCTCACGATTTTAACGATACTTTACACACCCAAACGGCAACAATACAATTCCCTCCCCCTCCCAGCCGAAATCGATCGTTAAGACGATCGAGGACACGATTCACATCTCTACCCTTTTCCACTGAGAACATTGACCATTTAATCCTACTCTGTTTCCTGTCTTTTAACCAGTTTGTAATCCACGAAAGGACATAGTCTCCTAACCCATGAATTTTCAGTTTTCTTAGAAGCCTCTCATGAGGGACTTTGTCAAACGCCTTCTGAAAATTTGAACTTCTGTTCAACAATTATTTTCTTAATTATTGTTTAATGTTCTCATCACTTGGGTGCACCTCCTCTGCTAATAAACTTCCATTTTGCAGGTACATTTTCAGTAAATATTGACTTTGCTGATCAGTCATTAATAAACCATTGTAAGAAGGCGGGGTGAATCACTCTTTCCACTGCCTCATATCAGGCAGGAGGAGCAAAGTTTGATAGCACAGCAGCAGCAGTGCAAGCTTTCCTCACGCTGCCCTACCCATGTGCCTCAATCTTGTTTTCACAAATGAGAGGGTAATTCAGTCTTTGGCCTGTACATTCACAGTAACCAGGCCCTGCGTGACTGGGTGTGCATATTGTACATTTGGATGGAGTGGCACACCTGGGTGGATGGCGGTAGCAGGAGAGGCTGCGGGGCCGCCGGATGGCCAAAAATGAGGAGAGGCCACAGGCTGCCGTTGCAGTCCAACCCACCAGTGGCTGAAAATGAGGACAAGCCACAGGCAGTGTTCCCTCTAAACTGTGCACCTACGCATAACTTTTCCCGTGGGCGCAAACAGCTTTCCCTCCCCAGCATAGGACGGCCAGCAGGGCCGTGGTGGAGCTTATCCCACCACGGCCCAAAGTGAGGAAGAGGTTGTGTGAGTTTGTGTGTGACTGTGTGAGAGAGTCTGTGTACGTGTGTGAAAGCCTGTGTTCGCCTGTTAGAGCCTATGGGGCGGAAATCGGAATACGTCACCGGAAATCGTATCTAAAAGATACTAAAAAAACTACAAGTACCATACTACCACTGATACGCAAATTCTTTTGCTTGTGTCTTTTCCGGTGACGTACGTAACGGAAGCTAGCTATAAGAGTAGATGGGTTGGGAGATGAGTAGAGACGCCTTGGCGCCATTTTTGAAAGTGCTTGGTGAGACATTGTTTGTCCGGGTAAGTTTTTGTTTCTGCTATAGTCGATTGAAGCTTGTGTGAACCATTTTTGGATTGGTCAGTAGGCAGGATTATGTGGGGTTTGTATGGTTAAGGGTAGGCGCACTTTTAATGTGTTTTTGAGGATACTGAAGAATATTGGCCGCTTCAAGTAATAAACATCGCGAAATAATCCCCTGAGGAAGATTGTTTTTACAATCGAAACGTGATTCATGTCGGGAACAATTTGACTTATATTTCACGATGAATTGGCTAAGTATTCCTCTTTACAAGATTTATGGTTAAAATTTTTTAACCTATAGTGAGAAATGACAAGTACAAATTTTTCACATGGGCATACCTTTTATAGGGTGGTTTAAATGAGGTTAGATTAGTGGTAAAGTAATTTGTTTGAATAAAGTTTTGAATTGAGATGTGCAATTTGACAATAAATGATTAAAGATATTACATTCTGCTTCACAAGCTGATTAAAGCTTGCGGCCCATTGCGAGGCGAGAGGCTGCAGATGTAAATTTCGAAGCAAAATTTTTTTATGATATTGTCATTTGCCATTGAGTGGGTTTGAGATTTGGATATTGGACTTTGATCCTTTTCCCTCTCTTTGTTAGTTTTGATAAATAAATAAATGGCACTGGATACCTAGACTTGTCATTAGATCACATGTCCTGATATATTTTGTAACCAAAATCTGGCTTAGGTGTCAGCTAGGGAAAGCCTTTAGAATTTACCAGTTTTAAAAGCAGATATTCTGGCTTGTTTACAGTAAAAACAAATAGGCTGATCTGTAACTGTATATATAACCAGAGTTTTCTTTTAACGATTACAGCCCCACTATCGCATTTGAAGATATTAAGTCACAATTCTCAGTTTAGCCTCACCTATAACCACCTACTTTTTACTTTCTCAGTCAAGGCTTTGCTCTCTTAACTCAAATAGGCTGATGCAATATTGGCACACGTTAAACAGGCACTCATGATTGAGCACCCACTCTCTTTAACGCTCGCCAGTCCATCTCTCCTGGGCGCCCGATTTAATATTTAAATAGGCTGCTGCGGTAAAAAGGAAGCGCTTGAGAAAAGTTTGTGTCCCTAGCGCCTCCTCGACTTCGGGAGCCTGGGAGAGGTGGCTGTCAGCAGGTTAGGAAAACGGACACTCAGGTTTATGAGCGTCTGTTTTCCTAACCTGTACAGAGCCAAGGGTTAGGAAAATGAACGCTTGTTAATTGAGCATCCATTTCCTAACCTGACTGCCGGCACACTTTTTTTTTCACTGTTCTCCTTTTTCTGTTCTGACTTAATATCGCCATGATATTAAGTCAGAGGAACTACAGAAAAGCAGTATTTTTCTGCTTTACTGTAAACTTTTGGGGCTGTTCAAGAATTAACACCTCCTCCAAGGCAGGCATTAATTTTTTGAGTAATACTATGTGCGTCGGCCACACTTTTTTTTTTTGCATGGATATTGCGGTCTCCACCGCTTCCCCCTTGCTAGCTGTGTTCAGGGCTCACCCCCGAGGCCGGGAACGCCGCCTCTGCGGCTCTGCTGAGCATTCAGGGTGTCCGCCATTGCTGGGCCATCTCGCTGCCGCCCCGCGCGCAGGGGCGGCAGCGAGACATACGGCAGTGGACATACGGCAGTGGACATATGCTCACCGGAAGCCTGACCCCGCCTGAGCTAGTCATGCCACGCCCCAAGCCCGATATAACCGGCGTCCCTCAGTCTTCTCATTGCCTTGCAACGAGGGTCGCTACAGTGTGTAGTTCTTAGTTGCACTTCCGTTGTTCTGCTTCAGCTACCGACCTCTGCTCGTTCCTAACTCTGCTTCTGCCTGCCGCCAGCCACCGACCTCTGCTCGTTCCTGACTCTGCTTCTGCCTGCCGCCAGCCACCGACCTCTGCTCGTTCCTGACTCTGCTTCTGCCTGCCGCCAGCCACCGACCTCTGCTCGTTCCTGACTCTGCTTCTGCCTGCCGCCAGCCACCGACCTCTGCTCGTTCCTGACTCTGCTTCTGCCTGCCGCCAGCCACCGACCTCTGCTCGTTCCTGACTCTGCTTCTGCCTGCCGCCAGCCACCGACCTCTGCTCGTTCCTGACTCTGCTTCTGCCTGCCGCCAGCCACCGACCTCTGCTCGTTCCTGACTCGACCGCTGCCTGCCGCCTGCCTCAGTCCACGGCTTCTCTGCCGCAGCTGCCACGCTCCTGTCCTCCGGACAGTGCCTCCTGCAGGCCTGGACTGGAACTACTGCCAGACTGTCTTGAGTCCTGATACCTTCTACTTCCTGCCGGGCTCTGGCCTACCCGCGGCTGGCTCCCATTTTGCATTCTGCAAGTTCCAGTCAAGACATTACTGACTCTGATCCTGCTTCCGCTTGCTCTGTGCTCCCTGGCCTATTGGCTCTTGCTACTGGACTCTGTGCTCACCCTTGCCCAGGCCTTCCTAGAGAGACTATCACTGTGCAGAAGTCCCAAGGGACTGGGACCCTACGGGCTCCTCCTGGGGGGTCCTGGTTCCCGGGTGAAGAGCTTAGCTGCACTCCCAAGTCCCAAGGTTCTGGGACCCTACGGGCTCCTCCTGGGGGGTTCCCAGTTCCCGGGTGAAGACCCCTGCGTGTCTCCTAAGTCCCAAGGCTCCAGGACCCTACGGGCTCCTCCTGGGGGGTTCCTGGTTCCCGGGCGAAGACCTGTGCTTGTGGCTCCACCTCCCGAGCTACTCTACCCAGGGTGGTTCGGCTCAAGGGTCCACTCTCGAACCGCGGCTCCCAGGCCGCAACAATGGGGGGTAATAGCTAATAGCCTCATCAACATTAATTTACAGGTGATAAATGCTATTAGCTATGCCCTCAATTGGCTGCGAATTTTGGATGCTCTAACCCATTTTGCATCAGGGGTTATTGATGTGTATCCAAAACGTGCATCCAGTCGCATATTGAGCCATGCACTGGCCGCAGCAATTGGTATTGCATTAACCTGAAAGTCTCTTATTTGTTTATGTGTTTCATCTGGTTGTCTGTCTTGACTAGATTGTAGGGACTTATCTTTTATGTGTCTCTATACAGTGTTGTGTGTATTTGTGCTATGAACTATACATATTCTAGTGACAACATGGGGTGGAAGGTAGCAAGCAGAGCCAGGCAACTGAGACAGTGGATGGTCTCAGCATCTCAGCTCCAAAAAAAACTGCAGTACTGAGCAGGCTTAAGGGGAAAGCTTTCTCACCTTGATCAAACTGCTTACAAATGTGTTCTGTAGAGTCAGGGCTGTACGTGTGCCTTATAAGCTGGAAGAGGATCCTGCACCCTATATGACCTCTTTCTGCCCCCTGCACTTGCCTTTACTCCCTCCCCCCCCCCCCCCCCCCTTTCCGGCACACGTGGCACTGCCTCATTTAACGTTGCCCAATGGAGGGATGTCATGAGGAAGAAGAGGCTTCACCAGTAACTCTAGCATGTGTGACCGGAAAATCCTAAAACACCTACATGAAGAGCAGTGATCTGGCAGTATGTAGTGATCAAGCCAGGACATACAGTGAAGAAGATAATCATCCTTGCAGGTGGCAAAAAAAACCACTTTTACCATTCCCCAAAACTACTCTATCAGGGGCAGGGCCAGCATTTGGGCTGTGTGACCTGTGCAGTCAGACATGACACCAAGCACCAAAGAGTGGAGGAGGAGCCTAATGGTTAGCGCAGCAGGCTGTGACCCAGGGAAGCCAGTGTTTAAATCCCAGTGACCTTGGGCAAATCACTTCACCCTCCAGTGCCTTGGTTTAGGGAAGTACCTACAGTTCCTGAATGTAATCTACTTTCAAGTGTCACCAATATAAATTTTAAAAAGGCACTAAGAGGTGCCAGTGCACCCTCTAGAAGCAGCTGCTGGGCTAAAGCAAAATTGTGGTCCTGCATTTGACAGGGTCCGAAGATGGAAGATAAAGAGTGAGGAGGGGTGGAAGGAGGGGAGAGATGGAAGATGAGAGAGGTGAGGGGAGGGATGGAAGATAAGAGTGAGGAGGGGATGGAAAGAGGGGGAAAGATGAACAAAGAGTGAGGATAGGGGATGGAAGGAGGGGGAGGGATGGAAAATGAGAGAGATGAGGGGGAGGGATGGAAGATAAGAGTGAGGAGGGGATGGAAGGAGGGGGAGGGATGGAAGGAGTGGGAGGGATGGAAGATAAGAGTGAGGAGGGGTGGAAAAAGGAGAGGGATGGAAGATGGTGAGGGGGGATGGAAAATAAGAGTGAGGAGAGGGGATGGAAGGAGGGGAGGGATGGAAGATAAGAGTGAGGAGGGGATGGAAGGAGGGGGAGGGATGGAAGGAGTGGGAGGGATGGAAGATAAGAGTGAGGAGGGGTGGAAGGAGGGGAGGGATGAAAAATGAGAGAGGTGAGGGGTGGAAGAGATGAGAGAGGAGGATGGAACATTTACATTTATTAAAATGTATTAGTCGCTTAACACAGTCAAGGCCTAAGCGGCATACAAACTAAAACATCCATAACATATATTTACAAAAACTTCCCTAGTACAAAAGGCATTAAATGCTAGACATAATAAACAAACAGATCAAATACGAAAAAAATTTAAAGATTAAGCAGACCTGCAACCAAGCCTTATTCAGTGGAGAGGACGGGGACGAGACATAAGAGTGAGGAGGGGAGGGATGGAAGGAGGGGGAGGGATGGAAGAAAAGAGTGAGGAGAAGGGGATGGAGGGATGGAAGATAAGAGTGTGGAGAGGAGGAGGGAGAGAGGATGGAAGGAGGGGGAGGGATGGAAGATAAGAGTGAGGAGAGGGGGATGGAAGGATGGGGAGGGATGGAAGATAAGAGTGTGGAGAGGAGGATGGAAGGATGGGGAGGGATGGAAGATAAGAGTGTGGAGAGGAGGAGGGAGAGAGGATGGAAGGAGGGGGAGGGATGGAAGATAAGAGTGAGGAGAGGGGGATGGAAGGATGGGGAGGGATGGAAGATAAGAGTGTGGAGAGGAGGATGGAAGGATGGGGAGGGATGGAAGATAAGAGTGTGTAGAGGAGGATGGAAGGATGGGGAGGGATGGAAGATAAGAGTGTGGAGAGGAGGATGGAAGGATGGGGAGGGATGGAAGATAAGAGTGTGGAGAGGAGGATGGAAGGAGGGGGCAGGGATGGAAGATAAGAGTGAGGGGAGGCGGATGGAAGGACGGGGAGGGATGAAAGATGAGCGTGGAGAGGAGGATGGAAGGATGGGGAGGGATGGAAGATAAGAGTGTGGAGAGGAGGATGGAAGGATGGGGAGGGATGGAAGATAAGAGTGTGGAGAGGAGGCTGGAAGGATGGGGAGGGATGGAAGATAAGAGTGTGGAGAGGAGGATGGAAGGAGGGGGCAGGGATGGAAGATAAGAGTGAGGGGAGGCGGATGGAAGGACGGGGAGGGATGAAAGATGAGCGTGGAGAGGAGGATGGAAGGATGGGGAGGGATGGAAGATAAGCGTGTGGAGAGGAGGATGGAAGGATGGGGAGGGATGGAAGATAAGAGTGTGGAGAGGAGGATGGAAGGATGGGGAGGGATGGAAGATAAGAGTGTGGAGAGGAGGATGGAAGGAGGGGGCAGGGATGGAAGATAAGAGTGAGGGGAGGCGGATGGAAGGACGGGGAGGGATGAAAGATGAGCGTGGAGAGGAGGATGGAAGGATGGGGAGGGATGGAAGATAAGCGTGTGGAGAGGAGGATGGAAGGATGGGGAGGGATGGAAGATAAGAGTGTGGAGAGGAGGATGGAAGGATGGGGAGGGATGGAAGATAAGAGTGTGGAGAGGAGGATGGAAGGAGGGGGCAGGGATGGAAGATAAGAGTGAGGGGAGGCGGATGGAAGGACGGGGAGGGATGAAAGATGAGCGTGGTGAGAGGGAGAGGAATGTGAGGAGCGGAGGACGGAGGCTGCAGGTGGTGGTGTGAGTGGGCACTAATTTCGGAGCACCGGGTGGCCTGCAGCCGGCTCTACTGAAGGGAGCGGCGCTCCCGGGCAGGGGAAGGGGAGCCCAGCCCCGAGCCCCGAGAGAAGCAAAGGAGAACGGTACCTGCCCGCTGCGGCGCTTCCGGCCTGGCGTTACCATGGCACCCGCGAGAAGCGGCGGCGGCCTCCCCCCTCCTCCTGTCGGCGGACTGCTGAACGCGGGAGGAGCTCTCCCAGGCCCCGCCCACGCAGCCACGAGCCGCCCCCTGGCCTGGGGATTCAGTCGCGAGCCGCGAGTTCGTTTATCCCTGCACTTTCCCGCTTTCCGGGCGCTGCTTGCTGAGAGAAATCACTGAGGTAATCACCTCCTTCCCTGTGTGCAGTCTTTCCACCAGAAACAGGTACCCCCCCCTCCCCCCCAGGCAAGGATTGGGATTTGGGAAAGCCCCTGACGACCGAACAAGGAGCAGCAGCAGCAGCAGCCTCGGCCCCCTCACAGCCCCCAGCGCTTCGTTTCAGAGCCCTGTGGCCATCACAGCACTACGCCCACTGCGATTATGTAAAGTTTTCTTCCCCGGGCCGGGAGGGCTAGGCTTCTATCACCCCCGCTCCTGAGCAAACAGAAAGCCAAGCACCTGACCCTGGCACCCCGTACCTGAGATGGGGGTCTCCTTGTGGATAGATAACCACCTCAGCAGCGCAGTTTGGCTGTAACTAGCAGTCTCAGTGCTAGGGCCAAAGAGTTTATCCTCACTGCTGGGGCCTATCAGCAAGGCATTAGGTGACATGCAATGTCATGCTTACACCCCACTCCCAAAATAGAGCAGTAATAACCTGTCATCAAGATCACAAGCCACAATATACCCGCCCCCATACCTCTCTCTCTAGGGAGATAGGGGGCATAATTATTCCCAGACCTTCTCCCACAAACATAAAAAAATACTCCCAAGCACTCCTGAAGGGGGGGGGCACCAAAGGGCCCATTGGTGATAACCTGCCAGCTGCAGTGGGCCTCTGCTGGTAGTCACCTCCCCAATGATGTCAGTGGTGGAGAGGGAAGTGGGGCAGTGTGATGAAAGTTTGCACTACTGCCTGGGATGTGATCTAGCTGGTTTTTGATAGGGCAATAGGTGTATATTGGGGTGGGAGCTTTCTTGCACTGCTGCTGCCCATGCAGTACCTGTTCTGTGGTGGGGATCAGTATGTGTAAAGGGGGGGTAACTCATTTTGCCACTGCCCATGTTTGCTTTCAGCAGTTCTCCTCCTTTTGAGTGGGATTTTTTTTTCCACCTCTTTTATGTCTCCTTCCAACTTAAGAACATAAGACCTGCCACATTGGGTCAGACCTAGGGTTCATCAAGCCCAGTATCCTGTTTCCAACAGTGACCAATCCAAGTCACAAGTAACTGGCACTGGCAGGATTCCAAACAGTAGATAGATCCCATGCTATTAAGGCCAGGGATAAGTAGTGGCTTTTCCCACTAACTGGTTAATTACAGTTTATGGGCCTCTCCTCCAAGAATTTGACCCAGTCACACTAACTTCCTTTATTGCATCATCTGGCAATGTGTGTAGAGTGAAAAAGAATGTTCTCTGATTTGTTTTGAATGTGCTGCTTGCTAACTTCATGGAGTGTCCCCTAGTCTTTGTAATATTTGAAAGAGTAAATAATTGATTCATGTTTGCCTCCAACTTTACCAACTTCATGTATGCCTCCAAGTTTACCAACCTTGTTAAATGTAACTTTGTTCTTCCTGTTCAATTTACTATCTTTTACTGTTTTTGTTACAATTCCCCTGTTCGATGTAAACCGATCTGATATGGTCATCTAACCATGAAGGTCGGTATAGAAAAGTGTTAAATAAATAAATAAAATAAATGTTATATTCCATTCATGGTTTTATAGAGCTCTATTGTATCCCTCCTTGGTTATCTTTTCTCCAAGCTGAACCAAAGGCTAGCCTATTTCGCTTTTCCTTCTGATGGAAATGTTCTATCTCCTTTATCATTTTGGTTGCCCTCCTCTGTACATTTTCCAGTTCAACTAGGACTTAGGTTTAGTCTAGTCATTGCAGTGATGGTCCTGGGCCTGGGATAATGTACTAGGGCTCAACCTGGATTCATGGCTACTGGGAGGCATCCTTGGACAAGGACCCTGAATCCCTCCCACCCAGGGGCTGTAGACACTTCCTCCATGGCTTTGCCAGCTAATTTGGGGATTGAACCAAGGACCTTCTGCATGGCTGTTAACAGCACTTACCAACTGAATCATCAGGCTGGCTCCTGTTTCTGTGACTCCATTTTCCTGGGTTGTTAATTCTGCACCGTTCACAAGCATTAAGTTCAGGTTAAAAAAAGGTATAAACTTCAGCGGAGTAGAATCTGCATGTGATCAGAATTGTTTTCTGTTTAATAATACACCTTGCAGAAATGCTGCCAGTTTTCCTGTTAGAAATCTTTTCTGTCTGGCTGGGGCTGACCATGCCTGTCCCCGTGGGTTGGGCGAGAGCTGCCTTCTCAGGGGGGCCCAGCAGTAGATGCTGCTCTCCTATCTGGGTGTGCTGACATCTCCATGTGATGCCCAGCTGATGGCGCCAGAGTTTCCATAATTGCTGTTTATCCAGAGGAGGTAAACAGATTCCTGTAACCAGCAATTTAATGCAAAGACATATTTAAAGCAGGCAGGGGAAATAAGCACAGAGTGAACAAACAGGCAGTCTCCTTGGGTGGACATGCTAATCCAGTCCTGGTTCTATCGCCACTGCTTGCATTGAGATATCATCCACGATGCATACAATGGGCTAAAACCAGGACTGGACTCATCTGTCCCTTATGACATGGAGTTGCTGGGAATCCCATGTTGCCTTGGATCACACAGAGCTTGGTAGTCACTGAGGGAAAATCTAATCCTAAACATTCTAATTACTTACAGCGCCTCCCCATGTGATTTTTGGAGGGAGGAGGTGTGGTTTTAAAGGGCAGCCAAGTGTATAGCCTCTGGAGGCATGCATTGACCTTTTGAGGGTGTCTGGCATTGCAGCTGACCACTGGAAATCACTGGGTTGAAATGCCTCTTTAAGTGTAGTTATTTCAGCATTTATATCGCACCCTGCCTTGAAGAGCTTACAGGCACCTGAGGTAACAGGAAATGAAATGATGTGCACATGTCAGAAGCAAATGCAGGATATGAACTTAGGTCTCAATACCAGAACCATTACTCTAACCACCAGGCCACTCCCTCACCCCAGTTAATAATATGTTGATGATACATGTGGACCTCTTTATGTTTGTTTAATTTATACGTACCGTAGCAATTTAGGGTAAATGAGGCATTTTCCTGGTATGATTAATCTCCATTAAACAATATAGGGCATGAGATTTCTTTTGTGATGTACGGACATGCTGCCATCGTGTGGTAGAATTCGTGTTACTGCAGGACCATACTGTTCGAAACTAGTGATGGTCAAACTCTTCATTTATACAATACAGGATCTGCCAAAAATTATTTAGTCCAGGCTGATGGCTTTGTGGCAGTGCATAGATGGGGTTTTATTCCCAAGGGCAACACGTGCCTGAATGGGGGAGTGGGGATAGAAGGGAGCTACCGATTCATCATTCAGAGACCCTGCTGGCAAGTTAGTCTCAGCCATCACACAATGGTCAGTTCCCTGTACGTACCAGGATCAGTCCAGACTGCTGGGTTATGCCTCCCGTCCAGCAGATGGAGTCAGAGAGGAAACTGAAAAGGCACCACCTATACCCTGGTGCGCCCCCCCCTGCGATCTTTCAGTATATCTCTGACTCCAGCAGATGAGAGAGCATAACCTGCGGTCCTGATCTACTGAAAAAAAAACAAACCCCACAGAAAGTTTATAAGAACATAAGAAAATGCCATACTGGGTCAGACCAAGGGTCCATCAAGCCCAGCATCCTGTTTCCAACAGTGGCCAATCCAGGCCACAAGAACCTGGCAAGTACCCAAAAACTAAGTCCATTCCATGTAACCATTGCTAATGTCAGTGGCTATTCTCTAAGTGAACTTAATAGCAGGTAATGGACTTCTCCTCCAAGAACTTATCCAATCCTTTTTTAAACACAGCTATACTAACTGCACTAACCACATTCGCTGGCAACAAATTCCAGAGTTTAATTGTGCGTTGAGTAAAAAAGAACTTTCTCCGATTAGTTTTAAATGTGCCCCATGCTAACTTCATGGAGTGCCCCCTAGTCTTTCTACTATCCGAAAGAGTAAATAACCGATTCACATCTACCCGTTCTAGACCTCTCATGATTTTAAACACCTCTATCATATCCCCCCTCAGTCGTCTCTTCTCCAAGCTGAAAAGTCCCAACCTCTTTAGTCTTTCCTCATAGGGGAGCTGTTCCATTCCCCTTATTTATTTATTTTATTTATTTTATTTAGAGTTTTTATATACCGGCAATCATGAAAACATATCTTGCTGGTTTACATAGAATGGGGGTGCAATAAAATACATAGAACTTAAGAACATAGAACTAGAACTGTGGTGAAAGAAGGTACAGTTACATTTAACAAAGGTGGCCAAACTTGGAGTAGGAAAAATAGAAAAGAGGATAGAAATGGTTAAACAATATACAATTTAAATGTAGTAAACAAAATAAATGTTATAAACAAACGGCAAGGTGATTTAGGAGTTATTGGATTGTGTCATTGAGTTGTGTCCGGAAAGGCTTGCTTGAATAACCAAGTCTTAAGTTTTTTCCTAAAATTTGGGAGGCAGGGCTCCTTATCATTTTGGTAGCCCTTCTCTGAACCTTCTCCATTGCAATTATATCTTTTTTGAGATGCGGCGACCAGAATTGTACACAGTATTCAAGGTGCGGTCTCACCATGGAGCGATACAGAGGCATTATGACATTTTCCGTTTTATTCACCATTCCTTTTCTAATAATTCCCAACATTCTGTTTGCTTTTTTGACTGCCGCAGCACACTGCACCGACGATTTCAGTGTGTTATCCACTATGACACCTAGATCTCTTTCTTGGGTTGTAGCACCTAATATGGAACCCAACATTGTGTAATTATAGCACGGGTTATTTTTCCCTATATGCATCACCTTGCACTTATCCACATTAAATTTCATCTGCCATTTGGATGCCCAATTTTCCAGTCTCACAAGGTCTTCCTGCAATTTATCACAATCTGCTTGTGATTTAACTACTCTGAACAATTTTGTGTCATCTGCAAATTTGATTATCTCACTCGTCGTATTTCTTTCCAAATCATTTATAAATATATTGAACAGTAAGGGTCCCAATACAGATCCCTGAGGCACTCCACTGTCCACTCCCTTCCACTGAGAAAATTGCCCATTTAATCCTACTCTCTGTTTCCTGTCTTTTAGCCAGTTTGCAATCCACGAAAGGACATCGCCACCTATCCCATGACTTTTTACTTTTCCTAGAAGCCTCTCATGAGGAACTTTGTCAAACGCCTTCTGAAAATCCAAGTATACTATATCTACCGGTTCACCCTTATCCACATGTTTATTAACTTCTTCAAAAAAGTGAAGCAGATTTGTGAGGCAAGACTTGCCCTGGGTAAAGCCATGCTGACTTTGTTCCATTAAACCATGTCTTTCTATATGTTCTGTGATTTTGATGTTTAGAACACTTTCCATTATTTTTCCTGGCACTGAAGTCAGGCTAACCGGTCTGTAGTTTCCCGGGTCGCCCCTTGAGCCCTTTTTAAATATTGGGGTTACATTTGCTATCCTCCAGTCTTCAGGTACAATGGATGATTTTAATGATAAGTTGCAAATTTTTACTAAAAGGTCTGAAATTTCATTTTTTAGTTCCTTCAGAACTCTGGGGTGTATACCATCCGGTCCAGGTGATTTACTACTCTTCAGTTTGTCAATCAGGCCTACCATATCTTCTAGGTTCACTGTGATTTGATTCAGTCCATCTGAATCATTACCCATGAAAACCTTCTCCATTACGGGTACCTCCCCAACATCCTCTTCAGTAAACACCGAAGCAAAGAAATCATTTAATCTTTCCGCGATGGCCTTATCTTCTCTTATTAAGAGGAGTGAAGTGATCCACTATTTCAGGTTTGATTTAAGTTATCTGGGAGGCAACTGTGACTAAAACTCGAGAAAAGCTGAAGTGAGGAGCCATAGCAGGCAAGGCAGGGCTCTGCCCTGAAGCCTTTCCCCGGAGTACATTTTGCCCAGCCCAGTGAGAGGAGGGGGAGTATTCATCGGTGGGCCGGTCACTTTCCCCCTCCGCCTCCAGAGAAGCCCATCCCTCGGAGAAAGTTGGCAGAAGGAGTTTCTCCTTTCTGCAGGCTCCAAGCGTTTTCAAAGTTTGTAAAAAAAAAAAAAAAAAAGTGCTGCATTGCTAGATGCCGCAGAAAGCGCTGTTGAATTGAAAAAAAACCCGAGGTGTTTTTACAAATTCCCTGCCTGCTGTACTCTGGGTCTCCGGAGGGGGTGGCCTGCCACCCGTCCCCGTTTCGCGCTCCTTTCTCTTCAGGGCAATGCCCAGGGGACTCGTTTGTGTCGCGTGCGGGGAGTCCGGGCTCCGGCTCTCGCGCGAAGGCCTCTGTTCCCGGTGCATTCCCAGGGATGAGGGGCCTTCACGGAGAGCAGCCCCAACCGAGAAGTCAATCCCTTCGCGGCTGATCTCCTCGGGTGGCCTCGCGGGGGTAGACGTACAGGGAGCGTTCCCGAGTGCGGAGGCGGTGGCCATTTTGGATCGCGCGGCGGCCATTTTAAATCGACCCGGTCGTGAAGCGGAGCTGTCAGAGGAGGAAGAGGATGATGATCCCCTCTCTCCGCCGGATTTAAGTCCTCCCAGGGGCCGCAGTTCATCTGGGCATGCTAAGGGGGATACTCGGAAGAGGCCACACCCCTTCTCGTCTCAAGTTGTGCTTTTGCTGCACAAAGCTTACCTGGAGGCAGAAGCAGATTGGGAGCAGGGATCTTTGGCTCCCAATAAGCGGGGGAAAATTTCTATAAGTCCTGAGGGACTAGGTTTAGGAAATTTTGCTCCTTCCCCAGCTCCTAAGCCCCCGCAGCATAATCTGGTGGAGCCTGCCCCTCAAGATCCCCCTACTCCTGATTCAGGGGCAGACATGGGGAGCGCGGATCTCGTAGAGGGCGATGATCCGCTCGTCCTCAGATTGTTCCATAAGGAGGAGTTGGACCCCTTGATCTTGCATGTTCTTCAAGAACTGGGGATCCCAGTCCCACAGATTGATTCAAATTCTTTACCAGGCGACTTGGAGTTGACGGGGCTCTGCGCGCTGTCCCATGCGTTTCCTTATCATAACAAACTTTCCCAGATCGTGTCCCAGGAATGGGATGCTCCGGAGGCTACCTTGAGAGTTGGACGAGCTATGGATAAGCTGTACCCGCTTCCTCTTGAGGCTTTGGAATTGCTTAAGGTGCCTAAGGTGGATTCGGCGGTCACGGCCATCGCTAAACATACCACAATCCCAGTTACAGGTGGCACGGCCCTTAAGGATCCCCAAGATAGAAAATTGGAAGTGTTGCTGAAGCGAATCTTTGAAGTGTCAGCCCTAGGGGTGCGAGCGGCGGTTTGTAGTTGCATGGTACAAAGGGCTACCCTCCGCTGGGTGCAGCAAATGTTAACGTCTCAGGATTTGCCTCCAGGGGAAGCAGAGCAGGCGAACCGAATGGAATCTGCGGTGGCCTATGCGGCGGACGCCCTGTATGATCTTCTCCGTACTTCAGCCCGCTCCATGGCGTCAGCAGTCTCCGCGCGCCGACTCCTCTGGCTACGCCATTGGGCGGCGGACTCATCCTCCAAAGCGCAACTTGGTTCCTTCCCTTTTCGGGGTAAGTTGTTATTTGGGGATGAGTTGGAGCAGCTTATTAAGTCCTTGGGAGAGAACAAGGTCTTCAAATTGCCGGAAGACAGGCCGAAATCATTTCATTCCTCGGGATCTTTTCGTGGTCGTTTTCGCGGACAGCGCCGGTATCACTCCGGGAGAGGTTCCTCTTCATTTGCACCGCGGCAACCGCCAGCACGCTCTCAAGGATGGTCTCCTTCCTTTCGTGGCCGGCGGCAATCGCACACGGGGGCGAGCTATGCTTTCACCAATAATAAGACGCCACAATGAGGGGACGCCGGTCCATCCCTCCGTTCCGGAAGTGGGGGGTCGTTTATTTCACTTTCGGGAGGAATGGGCCAGAATAACCTCAGACCAGTGGGTCCTCGACATTATAAACCGCGGCTACGCCTTGGATTTTGCACGACCTCTGCGCGATTTCTTCCTAGCCTCCCCCTGCGGGTCGCGAGAAAAGCAAAAGGCTATTTCGCAAACGCTAGCGCGGTTACAGGCTCTGGGGGCTATAGTTCCCATACCTGTGGCCGAGCAAGGCACGGATCGCTACTCCATCTATTTCCTCGTCCCAAAGAAGGAAGGAACCTTCCGTCCCATCCTCGATCTAAAACAGGTCAACAGAACTCTAAGAATCCCACGCTTCGGAATGGAGACTCTGCGTTCCGTCATTGCGGAGGTCCACAAAGGCAAATTTTTGGCTTCTTTGGATCTCACGGAGGCTTACCTGCACATCGGGGTACAGGAATGTCATCAGAGGTTCCTAAGGTTCATGGTCCTGGGAGCCCATTACCAGTTTTGTGCTCTCCCCTTTGGTCTCGCAACAGCCCCGAGGGTCTTCACCAAAGTAATGGTAGTCGTCGCCGCAAGTCTCCGAAGAGAAGGAGTGCTCGTCCATCCTTACTTGGACGACTGGCTCATTCGGGCAAAATCAAGAAGGCTTTGCGAGGAGGCAGTACGCACAGTCATTTACCGTCTGAGCTCCCTAGGTTGGGTCATCATCTACTCCAAGAGCCAGCTGATACCCTGCCAGACCCTAGAGTTTCTGGGGGCCTTGTTCAATACGGAGTGGGGCAAGGTTTCCCTGCCGCAGGTGCGAATGGAGCGACTGATGGCGCACGTTCGTCGTCTACTAGCTCTGTCGCTGCCGGTGGATATATGGCGTCCACCCTAGAGTTGGTGCCTTGGACTTTTGCGCATATGCGACCATTACAGAGAGCGCTATTATCTCGACGGGGCCTCAAGTCGGAAAAATTCCGGGTGCCGTTACCACTTCTAGACCCGCAAGGGCCAGTCTGCAATGGTGGTTGCAGCCGACCCATTTGCTCCAGGGAGTCGATTTGGAGCCTCTGAAATGGATCATCGGCACAACGGACGCCAGCCTCTCGGGTTGGGGGGCGGTCTGCCAATCTCAGTCCGCACAGGGGCGTTGGACGGCTTCGCAGTCCAAGTGGTCCATCAACCGTCTGGAGACAAGGGCAGTCCGCTTGGCGCTGCGGTGGTTTCTCCCTCTGATCCGACATCAAGCAGTCCGAGTCCTGTCAGACAATGCAATGACGGTGGCCTATATAAATCGCCAAGGAGGAACCAGGAGTTACTTGGTTGCGTCCAAGGCGAGCAAGTTAATGGATTGGGCGGAAGCGCATCTGTCTCAATTAGCGGCCTCACACATTGCCGGAGTCGACAACATCCAGGCGGACTATCTCAGCCGGCAGCAGTTAGATCCGGGGGAGTGGGAACTGTCACAAGAGGCACTCAAACTCATCGTTCAAAGATGGGGAACGCCCCGCGTAGACCTCATGGCGACGCGCCTAAATGCAAAGGCAGCGCGTTTCTTCAGCCGCAGACGAGAGCACAGCTCGGAAGGCGTGGACGCATTGGTTCTTCCATGGCCTGAACATGTTCTCCTGTACGTGTTCCCTCCGTGGCCACTGATAGGCAAAGTGTTGTGTCGGATAGAATCCCACGTGGGTCCGGTCGTTCTCGTGGCGCCGGAGTGGGCCAGGAGGCCGTGGTTTGCCGATCTGATCAATCTAGCGGTAGACGGTCCCTTGCGTCTCGGTCACCTTCCTTGCCTATTGTGGCAGGGTCCAGTGTTTTTCGACCAGGCCGATCGCTTTTGTCTAGCGGCTTGGCTTTTGAGAGGCGTCAATTGAGGAAGAAGGGATATTCTGATTCGGTCATTACTACTCTTCTTCAAGCTCGTAAGCCGTCTACTTTGGTTACCTACGTGCGGGTTTGGAAGGTGTTCGACTCTTGGTGTCGTGGTTCCTCCATGTCTCCAAGACCAGCTACGGTGTCACAGGTCCTCCAGTTCCTGCAGGAGGGCCTAAAGAAGGGCTTATCCTATAATTCCCTTAGAGTGCAGGTGGCGGCTTTAGGCTGTTTCCGCGGCAAAATTGACGGCGTTTCCATAGCCATGCACCCCGATGTAGCCAGATTTTTGAAGGGGGTCAAGCATTTGCGTCCGCCGGTGCGACCTATCTGTCCCGCTTGGAGTCTAAATTTAGTTCTTCGTGGCCTTAGTACTTCTCCTTTTGAGCCGCTGAAGCGGGCTACGCTCAAAGATCTCACTGTCAAGACAGTTTTCTTGGTGGCTATTTGTTCGGCGAGGCGCATTTCAGAGCTCCAAGCGCTGTCATGCAGAGAGCCTTTCCTCCGCATTTCGGATTCGGGTGTTTCGCTTCGAACTGTCCCTTCCTTCTTGCCTAAGGTGGTTACGTCTTTTCATGTGAATCAGACGGTAGAACTCCCAGCCTTTTCGGCGAAAGACAGTGAGGCTTCGGACCTTAGGAGGCTGGATGTTCGACGGGCGTTGTTGAGATACTTAGACGTCACCAATCCTTTTCGATTGTCTGATCATCTTTTCGTTTTATGGAGTGGCCCTAAGAAGGGGTCCAAAGCTTCTAAGACAACTATAGCCCGCTGGCTGAAGGATGCTATTGCTTCAACTTACATTTGTAGGGGACGTGCCGTTCCGGAAGGTCTTAAGGCTCATTCTCTGCGTTCCCAGGCGGCGTCTTGGGCGGAGTGTGCTTTTGTTTCCCCTCAGGAAATTTGCCGGGCAGCGACTTGGAAATCCTTGCACACTTTTGATAGACATTACCGTTTGGATGTACAGGATCCGACGGTACCTTCGTTTGGCAGCGGTGTGCTTCGAGCAGGACTGTCAAGGTCCCACCCCTTTTAGGGCAGCTTGGGTACTTCCCAGCAGTCTGGACTGATCCTGGTACATACAGGGAAAGGAAAATTAGGACTTACCTGATAATTTTCGTTCCTGTAGTACCAAGGATCAGTCCAGATGCCCGCCCATGTCAGTAACAGTCCCGACACTGTATTCTTGTATTTCAGAATTCCTGTATGGAATGCTTACACAACCTTCTTATCGTTTCGTTCAGCGGCATTTTCAGCCGGGGTTTTTTCCTCGTTTTTCCAAGAGTTCATGTTTCACTTGTTCTAGTCACAGGTTCTTGCCTAGGATTTCTTCTATCATTCTGCTTTGTTATTGATTATACTGAAGGATCGCAGGGGGGCGCACCAGGGTATAGGTGGTGCCTTTTCAGTTTCTCTCTGACTCCATCTGCTGGACGGGAGGCATAACCCAGCAGTCTGGACTGATCCTTGGTACTACAGGAACGAAAATTATCAGGTAAGTCCTAATTTTCCTATTCAGAACGTGACTGGCTAAATTTACAGTAGCTGGGTTCCCTAGCTAAACTGAGTTTTCCTCCTGCTCACCTTCCAAAATACTTTTTTTGGGGATCTACACACTATAGTAAAGTACTCTTTGGGGAGGTCTTCAGTTCCTCAAAGGTAACTGAACACAATGTACATTTTATTACAGAGACTAACAATATTA
Source organism: Rhinatrema bivittatum (assembly GCF_901001135.1). NCBI lineage: Eukaryota > Metazoa > Chordata > Amphibia > Gymnophiona > Rhinatrematidae > Rhinatrema > Rhinatrema bivittatum. Next base: position 108,222 of record NW_021820708.1, read on the forward strand.
TCCCATAAAGGCCTACTCCAATGTTCTCTTTCCCACTGGTCTCTAGAAATAAGATTCTTAAAATCCACCTAGCATATACTCCAGAGGTTAGGGAGGGAAAGCGGGGATAATAAATAATAAAATTATAGTAGAATAGAAAAATATATATTTTTCTATTTTCCACAGCTGGCAATAAAGAAAACAGGTAAGAATAAAGGTTTCAGTTTCTTAACAATTACTTTAATAACCATGATTTTTTGTTAACTAACTATGGTATTAAAGTATCAGTTATACGAGATTAATTAGTTCAAATCTGGGTTCTTTACTAATACATATTAACATCTAAAAAGTAACTGTGCCTTTTGCACTAACATTTTTGTTTTCTACTTAAGGTTTCAGAGATCTTTAACATATCAATGTTGCAAAGGCAATTATGTTATCAGATAAGTCTATATTCTGTTGCTAGATTTTATAGACTTCTGGTGCAAGATCCTCTCCTTATAACTTCTTTATTTTTAATCCTGCAGGTTTGTCATTTGGGATATTTGTGTTTGGGTATGTAATATTATAATTTAAAAAAATTAAATCAACTTATTACTGCAAGTTAAAGTATATGTGCAGTTTTGCTCCCAGTTCTGTAACTTTAAATTGAGTTGTGCCAAATTCTTATTTATTTAGAGTATTTCTATTCTGCCTAAAGCAAAAAAATGTGCTAGGCAGATTACAATATAAAGCAAATAATAATACACATAAAATACAATTAAACATCAATAAAAGATTAATAAAATATAACATGAATTCAGAATATAATGAAATAAAGCATAAAATCACAAATCAGGGAAATTTGATTGAAACAATGTCTTTAACTGTTTATATGTAATCTTTTTATTCACATTTTGCAATTTATACAGCTTACAGAAGAATGTTTGAGGGTACAATAAGATACGCCATCGTAAAACAAAACATCTTAATAATAATGTACAATAATATCTTTAACTGTTTATGAAGAAACTTTGTCATCGAGAGCCTGAATGGAGTCCAGTAGTGCATTCCATATGGAAGGGCCACTAACAAAAAAGCTAGAGATGAGCCGATTTAACCGAAGGAATACTGGGAAGGAATTTCCCTTGTGATCGCAAAAAAAATGAGATGTTTGATATAATTTTAATAGGGTGGAAATTTAATTTGGGCCATCCTGTTTCATAATTTTAAAAATTATCAAAGCTAATTTAAATTCTATATTCTGCTTTACTGGAAGCCAATTAGGTAGGCTGCAGAGTTTTGTAGGATCTAAAGGGCACGTAAAGAGGACTGAGGAAGCCCAGTGAAATTCTTCCCATCAGGTCTTATTCTTTTATCTTAGTGGTCTCCTGCAAAATACCTACTATCCTAATTTTAAGAAAAAACAAGAGAAATTAATTCCGCCATACCCACCAATCTTCTGCAAAATTCTTTGTGTTGTTTAGATCAGTGGTTCTCAACCTTTTTCCCATCGTGACACACCTGACAGGCCACGCTCACATGTGTGACACACTGCTCATTACAATTCACGACGGAAATAAAAAGTAAAGGTCCGGTAATTATTTTTATTTTAAAATGACACAAGGAAAAGATACGTATTCTGTCTGAACAGAAATTGCATAAATAGTAAACATCCCACACCAAAAAGCACCAACTTCCAGCACTTAAACAGTAACCACCTTATCTATGAAAAGGCAACACTGAAAATATTACACCAGGCCTTAAGACACCATTCCTGTACGTACCCGGATCAGTCCAGACAGTGGGTTGAGCCTCCTTTCCAGCAGGTGGAGACAGACTAAAACTTGCAGGATGCCCTATATCAGGACAGAGCCTATCCTCTAACCCTTCAGTATTCGTCTGTCTCCAGCAGGTGCAGCATCTCTCCTTCGGTTCTCTGCTATAGGCTAGTCAGCCTCTTCTTTCTCTTTAGGCTCAAGCAAGTACTTCTTTTGGTTCTTGTTTTAAAAAAAAAAAAAAAAAAAAAGGATCTCTGAAGGAAATTTCTGCCTTCTTTAGTGCTTTTCTGTTTTTTGTGTGGGAGACGTCCGTCTCCCAGCTCTTGCCCGGCTCAGGGGGGCTTGTCCCCTTTTGCAGGAGGGGGTTCCCTGCATAGTCCTGAGTCCGTGGACGCTTCCAGGTGTGGGGACCGACGCTCTCTGGGCCTCGTTCCCCCTCTGGCTGCCGAGAGGGTTTTGAACCCGCTGCTGCGCTCAGTAAAAAAAAAAAAAGGAGTTAAAAGGTGTTAAACTTTCAATAAGTTGCAGGTACTCACTTACCTCTAACTTATTTGCAGCAGTTGACCAGCTTTTTTATTTTTTTCTGGTCAGAGTAGGGCTAGAACCGGCAATCAGAGAAGCAGAAGGCAGCAGGTTTCCCGCCTGCTCTCTCCTGCTGTGCAGGCTGTCAATCAAGCTTTTTTTCAACTTTTTTTTCTTTAGCCGAGGTTTAGCTATGTCCCGGCTGACAGCCTGTCTATCTTGTGGGCTGTCCTCTTCGCGTTTTTCGCGTCAGGGCCTCTGCACTGCTTGCCTGCTGGGTGGGGAAGGTCCCTCCTCGGCAGGACAAGCAAATTTAGCCCGGGGCTCCACTCCTCCCGGCATGGCTAGGCCTTTCCCGGGTCGGCAGAGCCCGGGAACGGCCGCCATCTTGGATTTTTCATCGGGGCCGATTTCAGTGCTCCCTTGGGCTGGGGGGGGCCGGATTTTTTTGATTTAACCCCCGATTTGGCCCCCACGGGACCCAAGAGGGGGGTCCTGACCTGACCTTCCCTCGCCCCCTCTCCCCCCCCCCCGGCAAATCCAGGGTCCCTTTTTCCGCGGATTTCGTCCTCCTCATGCACAAATCTTATCTAGCTAGCCTGCATGAGCTGGATGAAAGCACCCCCCCCCCCCCCCACCAAAAATCCCTAGTTCAGCGCCATTGACTACTGGACTGGCCGCGGAGCCTCAGGGACCAGTTCGGGTGCGGTTGGTCCCGGGGGTGCTCCCCCTCTCCCCCCCCCCCCCCGGTGTCTCCCAGGTCCTCGGACCCCGCTGCTTCCTCTGATTCGGCGGATGCCCCCCCTAGAGGGGGATGACCCCAGAGCCCTTCGTCTTTTTCGTAAGGAGGAGTTAGAGCCCCTCCTCCCTTTTGTTTTGGAGGAGCTGGGTCTGGAAAGTCCCTCCGTGGATAATCTCATGGCCTCACTCCCTAAGGATACGAACCCGGTTTTGGGAGGGCTCCGGGCTCCGGCCTCGGCCTTTCCCTTCCACCCCATGCTTAAGCTCCTTATCCTGCGGGAATGGGAGGCTCCTGAGGGTGCGCTCCGGGTGGGGCGTGCCATGGATAATCTCTATCCCCTCCCAGAAGAGGGCTTGGAGCTATTGCGATATCCATCGGTGGATTCTTATGTTTCTGCAGTGGCCAAGCACACCACGATTCCGGTGGAAGGTTCCACGGCCTTGAAGGATTCACAAGATCGTAAGCTGGAGGCTCACCTGAAGCGCATCTTTGACGTTTTGGCCCTCGGGGTTCGGGCGTCTTGCTGTAGCAGTCTCATGATGCAGGCGGGCCTCCAGTGGGTCCAACAGTTACTCTGCGCCCGGGAGCTTCCGCCAGGTGAGGCAGAACAAGCCGAACGTCTGGAGGCGGTAATCGCTTATGTGTCAGACGCCCTCTACGATTTGGTCCGTGTGCAGGCGAAGGCGATGGTTTCGGCAGTGGCTGCCCAGAGGCTCCTTTTGGCTATGCCACTGGTCAGCTGATCAGTCCTCGAAGACCCGGCTGGGCACGCTTCCCTTCAAAGGTAAGATGCTGTTTGGCGAGGACCTCGACAAGCTTATGGACTCCTTGGCTGACAACAAGGTCCATAAGCTTCCAGAGGACTGCCCTAAGTCTTCTCGGTCCTTCGCGGCCTCTCGCTTTCGCTTCAGGGGTCAGCGTCGCTCCGCTTCTCACGGGCGGGGCGGTGCTGCGAGGGGGTCTTCTCGTGCGCAGTCCTGGTCGCAGTCCTTTCGTGGCAGGCGGCCTTTTCGCGAGGGCCAGCCCGTGCGTACCACCGCTAAACCTGCCACGCAATGAAGTTCAGCCGACCCATTCCTTGGTCCCTTACCTCGGCAGACGCCTCTCCCTGTTTTTCGAGGAATGGGTCAAAATCACGTCGGATCAGTGGGTCCTCGACATTATCAGAGACGGATACGCTTTCAACCTCGTCAGGGAACTTCCAGATCTCTTTCTGTTCTCCCCTTGCGGCCGGGCCAAGAGGGACGCGGTGGTCCAGACTCTCTCCAAGCTTCTGGATCTGGGGGCGGTGGTCCCAGTCCCAAAAGGGGAAATTGGCGCCGGCCAGTATTCTATTTACTTCACCGTGCCAAAAAAGGACGGGTCCTTCCACCCAATCCTGGACCTCAAGAGGGTCAATCGGACCCTCAAGATCCCCCACTTCCGCATTGAAACCCTACGGGCGGTCATTGCGGCGGTCCATCCCGGAGAGTTCCTTGCTTCCCTCGATCTCGCAGAAGCATATTTTCATATTCCCATCCACCGCGACTACCAGAAGTATCTCCGATTCCACATTCTCAACCAGGACTTCCAGTTTCGAGCTCTTCCCTTCGGCCTCGCGACCGCTCCTCGCACCTTCATGAAGGTCATGGTAGTAGTGGCAGCGGCCTTGCGCCGGGAGGGGATTCTCGTCCATCCCTATCTGGACGATTGGCTCATCAGGGCCAAGTCAGAGACCTTGCTGGCGGGCGGTGGATCGCGTCTTGGAGCTCCTTGCCTCTCTCGGGTGGATAGTGAACTTTTCCAAGAGCAAGCTTCAGCCCTCCCAGGAGTTGGAATTTCTGGGAGCACACTTCGACACCCGAGTAGGCAAGGTATTCTTACCTCGGGCACGAGCCCTCAAGCTGATCGATCAGGTCCAGAATCTGATTGCGCTATCTTCCCCGTCAGCCTGGGATTATCTCCAAGTCCTGGGCTCCATGGCTTCTACCATCGATCTGGTCCCCTGGGCCTTTGCTCATATGCGTCCATTACAGAAAGCTTTGCTGTCTCGTTGGCAACCAGTGTCGGAGCAGTTCCACATAGTCCTTCCGTTCTTGGAGTCTATTACCGACGAATTACAGTGGTGGCTGTCTCTTCCTCATCTCCTGCAAGGGATGCCTCTTCAATCTCCACAGTGGACGATAGTAACCACGGACGCCAGCCTGTTGGGCTGGGGTGCGGTCTGCCTTTCTCAGTCCACCCAGGGGACATGGTCCCAGACTCAGTCGCGCTGGCACATCAATCGACTGGAAACTTTGGCGGTCCGCCTGGCCCTTCAGGAGTTCCTTCCCCTGATCCGCGGCAAGGCGGTACGAGTTCTGTCCGACGACTCCACCATTCGCCTACATCAATCGCCAAGGGGGCACTCGCAGACCCCTGGTGGCCTTAGAAGCCAGCCGTCTCTTCGCTTGGGCGTAGAGTCACCTACAGTGCCTTGCGGCTTCTCACATCGCCGGAAAAGACAATGTTCAAGCCGACTTCCTCAGCCGGCAGTCGCTCGATCCGGGAGAGTGGGAGCTCTCGGACATGGCCATGGCTCTGATAGTGGACAGGTGGGGTCCTCCTCACCTCGACCTCATGGCGACTCTGCGCAATGCCAAGGCCAATCGGTTCTTCAGCCGCTGGAGGGAGCACGGCGCAGAGGGCGTGGATGCTCTGGCTCTACCTTTGCCAGCGGACGTCCTTCTGTACGTGTTTCCCCCGTGGCCACTGGTGGGGAAAGTTCTCAGGAGAATCGAGCTCCACCGGGGACCGGTGATTCTCGTCGCTCCCGAGTGGCCGGGAAGGCCGTGGTTCGCGGATCTCATCAATCTAGCGGTGGACGGGCCCCTGCGCCTCGGTCATCTCCCTCGTCTCCTCCGGCAGGGGCCTGTATTTTTCGACCAGGCCGATTGCTTCTGTCTTGCGGCCTGGCTTTTGAACGGTGTCGCCTGAGGCGCAAAGGTTATAGGGAGGAGGTCATCTCCACCCTGCTGCGAGCCCGGAAGCAGTCAACTTCTATGGCCTATGTGCGCATCTGGAAAGTTTTTGAGTCCGCGTGTACGGAGGCGGGTGTCCCTGTGCGCTCCGCCTCGACTCCTTTGATTCTTTCTTTTCTTCAGAAGGGTCTCTCTAAGGGCTTCTCCTTCAGTTCTCTACGTGTTCAAGTCTCGGCGCTCGGCTCTCTCCTGGGTCGGGTGGACGGTCATGCCTTAGCAGCTCACCCTGACGTGATTTGTTTCCTGAGGGGCGTTAGACACCTCCGCCCCCCCTCTCGGGCCACGTGTCCGTCGTGGAGTCTGTTTAAAAGACCACCTCGGAGGTAAAATAGTTTATAAGAACAACTCTGATTCTACTTTTAATTAATAATCTTTATTGGAAATCATATACTATTCATACACAAAACAGATCAATACTCAGGAAGCTAAAAGTACACAGGAAGCAAATATAGTAAATATATACTTACATAATAAAGAGCTCAGCGCTGGCTCTGCTACAGATTCCTTGCTAACCCCCACTACATACCAGCTCTGCTTATATAGGTTAAAAGAAAAAAAACAAGGCCAGCAAGCCATCTGGTTTCTGCTTGCATGCTTCACACCACAAACTTTATTGCTTTGTTTGCTTTTGCTTTGTCTCTCCCCCTATCTCTCCCTTGCATTCCTTCCCAAGGATTGTCTGCTTCGTACCCCAGCGCTGTCTCCTGCTTCATCCTGTGTCTCACTGCTGTTATCTATGACGTCCTGCAAGAATGGTTTATAACTTTTTCTCCAGAGCCTGGCATTCACGGTCTCCGGTATTTTCTGGTATTTTGCTATCAGCAAAACTTGCTGGCAAGCAGAGTCTGCAATCCTCCCTTGAGCCAGGTGGACTCTCCTGGCTCACACTGGTATCTCGATTCTTCACACAGGGGATTAGCATAGAGATGAGGGCCGTTCTTCACAATCTGGGGAAGAATCTTTCCTTGTCACCTCCCTTTTAACTACTCTTACTTTCCTCAACCCTTCTATCTCTGACATGATTTGTGGTATGCACTATGCGAGCAGTGTCCAGGATAATATTGCTATAAGCTATCATATTTTTCTCAATGGACTGCGGTCTAAACCATCTTTGTAAAGAAACAATCAGACTAGGTATACATTGTACAAAACAGCCTACGCTAACCAGAATGATCAGAAAGGTTAAGATATATTGACAAGCTGTTCTAATCCATCCAATCGGGAATATGGACCATATGTTGTCCCACATATTGGACCAAGAATGAATTTTAATATCTTGTGCATACTTATGTAATTGCACAATTTGATTTTCAATGGCCCACGAGTTATCAGTAATATTAAAACAACACATGTCAGGCATAATCTCACAACCAAATCGATGCTGCAATAATAAAAAATCAATAGCACCACGATTGCTAATGATAGCGTTTCGGAGGGTAGCTTGCTCTTGGTTTAATAATGCTAAAGCCTTAGATGTAGTATTAATAGATTTTGCCAATGTACAGGCGAGTTTTGTGACTTCTATGTCAGCATGCATAGCCAAAGCAGGTACACTAATCAAAGTTAATGCTAATGCCAGTGATTCCTGCTTACTAAATAATGAAACATTACCATCACATGTGGGTTCTAAGGAGGACAAATCTCGTGTCTGTCGATGCTTGGAATCTAGTATTTGTGGTTTCTGGGGCAACACAGGAACAAGTCTACTGAGACAACAAGTACACTCGCTGATATTAGCTGGAATATAGTTAAATGTAGTAGACTCACAGGTAAAGAACCACCCTATGGGTAATATAACGTGAGCATAATTAAAACTGACATTAGTATAATGGCTGCAATTCCAATTTCCTTCAGGGAGCTTACGACATTTACCGGCACCTTGTTCAGTACAATTTACAACACGAGCACAGGTACTATTAAGGGGTTTTGCTACATACGGGGTATGAAATTCCAAGGCATCTATAGGCAAGCGTTTTGTTACTCGACCCCAAAATGGGAGAGAGGTGTATTGCCAAGCATTAGTGATAAGCGGCAACTGGGTATCATTTGTAATATCATTCGGGACCTTACACACTGGAATAAGACAAGACCCCAACATTGTATGTAGATCTAAACTAAACATCAAACAAAAAGAGGTAACATTGGTAATATTGGCTAAACGCAGCCACAGATTATGATTAAAACGTGTGCCAAGGGAATCAGACTCTATATCAGGAACAATTGATGCCGAGAAGTTCGATCCACCCCATAGTCCCAGATAAAGAATAATAGTCCAAAAGGATGTGACCAAGTTGGTCATGGCGTTATGGAATGGGTCTGTATGATCGAATGTCTGACAAGTGTACCCAGGTGGAATGTTCTGTTAAACGAGCAGCAGTGTGGCTCAGCCCTGTAATAGTAAATGGACCAACGTAGATCGGATCCTTCCAAGTCTTGTGTGTATAATTCTTTCTCAGCACTTGATCACCTGGCGTATTTCGTATAGTCATTAAAGCCAACGGTAATACGTCCAACCATGTATATAATTTGCTTGTCTTCTTCTTATTCAATGCTGTGAGCAATACTCTCAGTTTGGTTTTCAGTATCCCATTATAGCGTTCTACCAATCCATTTGAGGTTGGCTTATAGACAGACACACGTCGATGGATAATATCACAGATTTCTTGTAATTCATTCATAATTCAGATGGACTGAATCAAATCACGGTGAACCTAGAAGATGTGGTAGGCCTGATTGACAAACTGAAGAGTAGTAAATCACCTGGACCGGATGGTATACACCCCAGAGTTCTGAAGGAACTAAAAAATGAAATTTCAGACCTATTAGTAAAAATTTGCAACTTATCAGCTACAAATAGAGTTTTAAGTGAACGCTGGTCCTCTCAGGACTAGCAAACAGAAAAACAAGATAGGCAAGAAAAAGCTCCTTCTGAGTAATAGGTCAGAATATCCTTATCAATACCTAAACCCCATCTAAACTGCATGGCCCTGGAGTTTAACTGACACAGAGATCTGCCCAATTTAAAACAGTAGCAAGGCGTGCCTGTGGCCTGCCAGGAGTGTCCACAGTGATTGGTCTCAGTATCTTGAATCTTCTGTCATCCATTGCGATCTCCATTCTTCCTGTTGTATGTGGTTGGCCTCTCTGACTTCTGGGGGACACCCAGCTCATCAGGATAGATATATAGGCCACCTTTCATTGATGATCCAGCATCAGGCCTACTGCGCTCAGAATAGCCTGCATCCATATGTGCAGTGATCTGGGTGCCTCTCCACCCCTCGATGAAGTATGGTCTTAGGTCCTTGCTCAACAGCATCTCCCACTGGCAGCATGCAGCCTGCTAATCTCATTATCTTTTAGGTATCTGGAACAGTTAAACTCAGGTGTAGTACATATTCCCCCACCCCCTGGTGGTGCCAAAAAAAAGAAAACAACAAAAATTACTGTTTCAAAAATCTAGTCTAGGTCTTTCTAAAAAAAACAAACTATTGTCTGAACCATTAACACAGAGAAGAGCAACTACAGAGCAATAAAACTGCATCAATTCAGTATCATGAACGTGAGAATCAAAATAGTAACATTTGCAAGTAACAGTGTGACTAGGTATTACTGAGTGTATCATAATTATCAGTTATTACATTTCAAAGAGATATACATATTACTTAAAAACATTGTCTAAGTAAGGCCACCCCCATGGAACAAGGCATTTCTGAGCACTTCAGTCCATAAAATGAAAGATTCCAGGTATCTTCTGTGGCAACGGGTGGGAAGACTTCAAGTTATGAGGTCAATGACAAATGAAGTGAATATGTCTTGCAGCACATCACTCTGGAAGCTGTCCACGAAGTACAGCTGCTGCACTCCCAGCACTAATTCAGATGTTTGTGTGTATGGATTAATACCTGATAGAAGATGAATAAAATCAAAATTAAGTAAACAAGAAACTCTACAATAAACATCAATAAATTCCCGTATGCAATAATCCCTATATACACTATTCATATGGATATCAAAGAAACAGCTACATAATATCTAATCCCTTCTTTGTTTCCCACTTTTCTATAAAGTAACACAATATTCAGACAAAAACAACCCAGGTGCTGAGACATCCTGTTATTCAAACTGTCACATATCTATTCATTGCACAAAAGACAAAACAACAATTAACACATATTGTGAGCTCAAAAATCAAATCAAAAAGTAAAGTGAAACCAAAAATAAAAACTGGAAAATGTTTGAATTGGCCAGGGTAAAACAAAAATCAGAATTCTGTTTAAAAGAAATTAACCTGGAAAAATCTGGAAAACTTAATGATATCAGTTTCACTTCTTTCATGACAGGAAGGCTGTTGACCTGGAAAATAAAATCTGGCATACAACAAAATGATTACAGTCAAATTATTTCATATTTCTGTTAAGCCTTAAAGAGGTGCTATTACAAGGCACTCTAACTTGGCCTCGGTCTTAGCAGGGACAGCTTTCTTCTTCGCCTTCGGAGCCACTGTGGAATAATACCAATTTTAGTTAGTCAGCAGGAACTCTAAGCTACAAGGATATCTCTGCCCCCTCATTGTTGAAGGGAAAGGAAAAAACAAAACCTGTACTTTTGCGAAGCATAATAAAAAGCAATTGGAATTTGCAAGGAAAAGCTTGTGGGGTTGCTGTACTGGCAAGATTTGCTGACAGTGTCTACGGGGAAAGGCCCCCCTTCTTGGAGTGGAGAATTACTAACAGCAGCACTTGAACCTTTACTTAAAGTAATGATGGAAAAGTACCGTTATCTTGGTACGCTAGGCCTTGGGCTGGAGACAGCTCTCCCACAGACTGCAGCAGTGTTGACTCTAAATTATGTTTTCGTAGTAGGAAAGACAAATACATTCCGTTCCCTTGGGTAAAACTGTAAAAGAACAATCTCACATACAAAGAGAGAATAATAGTAATCTTTGAAATCACATTTACAAAGTATTAAATGGCTAGCTATAAGTAAATGAGCAGCACCGTTAAAGTTAAAAATCACTACTTTGATTATCTTCTAACTAAAAGAATCTAATTGCCTTACTCACTGAAACCAAAATTGTTTACATTCCTTCAAGTTTAGTCATGTGGGATAGATGGGAGAAAGAAAAGAAGTTTAGTCTCTCCTTGCTTCAGTAAAATCTTTTAGCTAAATCTACAGCTGCACAATTAAAATATTACAAGCTTTTCATTAGGTTATCGGCTTAGGCCACATAGGGGCCTGCCGGGAAGGGAAGGTAAAAATGACAATTTTTTCCTGTATGTCCTTTTCTCAATAACAAATGCCACAAAACTTCTAACTAAATATAAGCCTCCCTTCAACATCCTGTTACAGATGTATGCAATGGCGGATTTTCACTCCCCCCTCTTCTGGATCATTTGCTCCTCTATTCGCAGTGGTGTTTATATTAATCAGAGGAGGATTTGGTTTTATGTTGTTCCCAAAGGATTTCTAAGTCTCATTTAAATCAGTCTTACACTGCTCATAGCGTTGTATATGTTTTGCCAAATGGGCAGGACAAAAATATTTGTTTTCTCCAGGTTTTAGCCAATCTTAACAATAGTCATATCAAAACTGTGCTCATTTTTTTTTTGAGCATTGTGGCATGGATATACTTAAAATCTTATTTCCTATATCACCAAAAGAATTCGTCTGCTAAGGCATTAGAATACCATGGGTTCTTCCCACATACTGCTGCTCCGAAAAGAGCTTATTCCCAGTTGCTGCTTCGAATTCTAATTAAGTGTCCTAACAAACGACACCTTCTGTTGTCACATAATGCTACAGTTAAGTACACACAGAATATTCTATAACAATAGATTTTTTATTATGCACTATTCTGCTTTCTGCAAATTACAAAAACAATTCTGAACACAGGCCAGACGTTCCCAGTATAAACAAATCAGCCCTTCAAAGTAAAAGATCAAGGAACACAGACACAAATGAAAGGCTCATATAAAACTTTCACCATTGATTTTCAGTATTCCTATAGCATTTTATATGATTTATTCTCCCATCCCGGGATATCCAGGAAGTCACTATACTAATTTGCTTTCATTTTCTACAGCTCGCTGCACTCTCTGCCACCACTGGTTATATATCCCCGTTATCTTTATAAAGCTGCAACTGACATTGCAACATCACTCTATGCCGCCTTAATATCTCTAGTTCTCCTCGGGCCGCGGCTAGTTGCTACTGCATCTCCTTAACCCTTAAGTGAGCCTTCCTATGTCTAGTAAGAAATATCTATCCCCGCCGGACGATGCATGCTAGCTCTTTCCCTGCAACTATAGGAACTCGTTGGGGGAAGGGAAAAACAAATCAAAACAATTATATCCATCCTCTTGTGGGGTTCTATGCCCAGTTTCCTATCACAATGTTCACATAACCCCATATTACACCCCACTCATCGACCAGCAGTGAGTAAGTTACATCTTCCCAGATGGGAATTACTGCTAGGGCTTTCTCCTCTGCCCCTTCAAATTCTTTTCTGCCCGTCTTCTGTTCTTTCTGAGGCAGACTTCACACAGTACTAAACACACACACTATGATACAAGATAAGAGATATACAATTATGAAAATATAGCTTTATTTACAATACACATACTTCATTTCCCGTAGCTATCAACGGGAAAAATCCTGCGCCACACATCAGTGCACAGTGAGGCTCCAAGTTCTCACCGGAGAACCCTGAACCTTTAATTACTGGGACCTTTTAGCTTCGTTACAATATCTACAGCACAGAGTAGGGAGTTTTTTTCCATCCTGGGATTTTAACATCCACAGGAGTAACAGGTTCGGATGGCTGTTTTGCTTGCTTTTTAAATAAAGCCTTAGGAGTGAGGTAGGTTAGGAGTGAGGTAGGTGAGAATACGGTAAGAGTAAACTAATATACTATCCTAATAATTCTAAGTATTAAAGGTAGACAGTGTTAAGTACTAAAATATACAATTCTAAGCATATACAGTTCTAAGCACTAAAGTATATAGTCCTAAGTATTAAAAGGTACAGTTCTTACAGTTCTTAAGCATCAAAAACAATTCTAAGCATATGCATCTATATCGGATTGTTTCTCCACAGTTGGCTTTTTAAATACAACACACGTAGTCACATATGGAGGAGGTTCCCCAATTATTGTCTGACCTCCGGGCTTATGGTCACTTTTAATCTCAGTAATAATTTTATTTCGTGCTTTTATTTCCACATCTGCATGGTAAAGATCTCCAGTAACAGAGAACAGATTCCACACATGTAAGTGTTTTTTCAGACTGTCCCTCTTTTTTCTATCGTTTAGAAATTTAAGTAATGGAGCTAACTGAGTTACTTCCAATGACCCTTCCCTCGGCCATGAGAGAAAGGAGTCTTTCAATGAATATTTCAGCCATTTTTCATTAATCTTATTTATCAAATCTTTATCGAATGGAAATAAATTAATAACATGTTGGACAGCCGTGCATGCATCAGCACTATCAACATATAAGGTATGTAGCGTGCTAGATTGTCCTATTTGGTCATCTGAAACCCGGTCTGCCATAACGGAATCCTGCCTACGTTTCCTACGCACTAGTAACTGGATATAGTAACAAATGCAAAATAGACACAAAAAATATATACACGCTAATAGCAAACCACACAATAAGTACAAGAAAAATATCACTGCAATCGTTTCTGCAGTATTTTAACCCTGGGTACCCACAAGAAAAACAACAAAAGCTGCAGCGTTAAAACCCTTGGCGCCTTTTCTCAATTCACGATTCACTCAGGACTCAGCCTCTGCTGAGAACGTGAATCTATACTATTACCAGGATTCACTCAGGACTCAGCTTCTGCCGAGAACGTGAATCTAAACTATCACCTGGATTCACACAGGACCCAGCCCCTGCCGGGAACGTGAATCTAAACCTCTTAGGTGCACCCTTCAGCAAGATTCACACAGGACTTGGCTTTAAACTGATTACTCCCTGACCACGGCTGATCACTCCGAGTCAAGGGAATCACCAAAGAACGTGAATCTTCTACACTTCACTAGAAACAATCAGAGTTGCTCCCACAAACATATGCGGAAGTTCCCCGGCATCTCCACCAATTGTTTAAAAGACCACCTCAGAGGTAAAATAGTTTATAAGAACAACTCTGATTCTACTTTTAATTAATAATCTTTATTGGAAATCATATACTATTCATACACAAAACAGATCAATACTCAGGAAGCTAAAAGTACACAGGAAGCAAATATAGTAAATATATACTTACATAATAAAGAGCTCAGCGCTGGCTCTGCTACAGATTCCTTGCTAACCCCCACTACATACCAGCTCTGCTTATATAGGTTAAAAGAAAAAAAACAAGGCCAGCAAGCCATCTGGTTTCTGCTTGCATGCTTCACACCACAAACTTTATTGCTTTGTTTGCTTTTGCTTTGTCTCTCCCCCTATCTCTCCCTTGCATTCCTTCCCAAGGATTGTCTGCTTCGTACCCCAGCGCTGTCTCCTGCTTCATCCTGTGTCTCACTGCTGTTATCTATGACGTCCTGCAAGAATGGTTTATAACTTTTTCTCCAGAGCCTGGCATTCACGGTCTCCGGTATTTTCTGGTATTTTGCTATCAGCAAAACTTGCTGGCAAGCAGAGTCTGCAAGTCTCAACCTAGTCCTTCATGCTCTCTGTGCGGCTCCCTTCGAGCCTCTTCGCCACGCTACGCTCAAGGATCTTACTCTAAAGACTGTCTTTCTGGTCTCTATTTCCAAGCTTCAGGTGCTGTCCTGTCGGGAGCCCTTCTTGCGTTTCTCCGATTCCGGGGTTTCTCTCAGGACGGTTTCTTCCTTCTTGCCTAAGGTTGTCTCTGCTTTTCATGGCAACCAGTCGGTCGAACTCCCAGCGTTCTCTCTGGAGGAGATTGTGGGTACGGCGGGTGGCGACCTTCATCGGCTAGATGTAAAACGAGTCTTGCTTCGCTATATCCAGGTCACCAATGACTTCCGGGTATCGGACCATCTCTTCGTCCTTTGGAGTGGTCCCAACCGTGGTAAGTAGGCTTCTAAGACCACGATTGCGCGGTGGTTGAAGGAAGCCATTTCCTCGGCGTATCTTTATCAAGGTCGTCCGCTTCCTGAGGGTCTGAAGGCCCATTCTCTGCGTTCTCAAGCTACTTCATGGGCGGAGAGTCAATCTGTCTCCCCGCAGGAGATTTGCAGGGCCGCCACTTGGACGTCTCTGCACACTTTTGCTCAGCACTACCGTCTGGATGTACACGCTCCGGTGTTCGGTTCCTTTGGGCGGCAAGTGCTTCGAGCGGGACTGTCTCAGTCCCACCCAGTTTAGGGAAGCTTTGGTACATCCCACTGTCTGGACTGATCCGGGTACGTACAGGAAAGGAAAATTACTTGGTCCTCCTCGGACCAAGTCAGGCTGCTATAGAGCCCTACACAGAAACTACTCGCCAGCAGAAAACCTCACCTAAATCACATGTGCTGACCCTCACCTAACAAAGAATAAAGAGACCAAAACGCATAACTAGAAGCATTTTCGATCCTGTAGTACCACGGATCAGTCCAGACGCCCTTCCCTGTCTGTCTTCTGTCCTCTCGAAGCTTGTTTTCTTGCAGGTCTGCAGATTTTCATATTTTCCTTGATGCAAGATTACTGAGCATTTACACCGGAAGCCTTGGTGGTTATTTTATACCAAGTTTATGCAAGAGCGTATAGGTATACCATGCTTCTACATTAATCTATGGTTGCTCCGTTGAGCTTTTTGGTTACTTGCTTGATCCTATTCTTGGGTTTATTATTTTATGCTTTGACATATGTTATACTGAAGGGTTAGAGGATAGGCTCTGTCCTGATATAGGGCATCCTGCAAGTTTTAGTCTGTCTCCACCTGCTGGAAAGGAGGCTCAACCCACTGTCTGGACTGATCCGTGGTACTACAGGAACGAAAATTAACAGGTAAGAACTAATTTTCCTATACATCTCCTATTAAGAAAACGGACCAAGTCAGGCTGCTATAGAGCCCTACACAGAAACTACTCGCCAGCAGAAAACCTCACCTAAATCACATGTGCTGACCCTCACCTAACAAAGAATAAAGAGACCAAAACGCATAACTAGAAGCATGCAGAAAAAACTGATTTGGAAACTGCAACAAGCCAGAGTTACTGTATGTAGTGTAATAAAGGAAAAAAGAAACATCACCCATCCTTATAAAACAAATCAAGAAATATAAAATCAGTAGCAGTAAAACTATACTAACAAAAAGAACAGATTATTTCGAAACAGCTGATGAGTTTAATATCCAATAATTTAAAACTCATATAAATAATTTCTAGATACCAATAAAATATTTCAAAATAGCAGACACAAAGACCCAGTAATGAAAAATAAGGATACAAAAATTTTTTTTCTGGGCATACCTGGGAACATTTGATATCCAGGTGTCCTGAGATTGTTTTGAATTAGCAGGAGGAGGGGTGGTTTGCTTGGAACTTTCTCCTCTCTCTCAGTCACATACCAGCGCTCTCTCTCACACTGGCTCTCAATTACACACCTATACACACATGCTCTGTCACTCACATATACACATGCTTTTTCTCTCACTTATATAGGCTCTTAATTACACATTTACACACATGCTGTCTATCTTTTCACGCTTACACACATAGGCTTTCAATCAGACACATACATGCTGTCTTTTTCTCTCACACACAGGCTCTCAATCACATACTCACATGCTCCCTCACCTAAACCAGCTCTCAATCACACATAGACACACATGTTCTCTCTCTTACTTGTACACACAGGCTCTTAATCATACATACACATGATCTCTCTCACACACAAAGGATCTCAATCATACACACATACTCTTTCACACAAACAGGTTTTCAATCACAAACTTACACATACAGGTTCCCAATCGTAAACTTACATTCATGCTCTCTCTGTCACAGGCAGGCTATCAATCACACACATACTCTCTTTCACATATACAGGCCCTCAATCATTCATATACATGCTATCTCACTCACACACACAGGATCTCAAACACACATGCTTGCTTGCTCATTCACTCTCTCTCTCCCTCCCTCCTCGGAACTAGCGGCAGCAGCAGCCTCCTCCCAACCCTAACCTCCTTCATTTTCAGCCCTTGCGGAGAAAGGAGTTCCATCGGCCACGGGGGTTGACGTTCTTCCTCATTTTCCTCTGAGCCGCACTGCTAATTCCTCCGGCCGCGTCTCTCTTCTGTTCTTCGGGCCGACGCTGACCACACTAGCATGGTCTCTTCTTCCCACGCACGCACCCGCTGCTCACCACTTCCTCTTCTGGGCCGCTGGGGGGGAGAAGAAGAGACCATGCCGGTGCTGCTGACTCCAGCTGTTCTGCTGCGTTCCGCCCGGGCTGACAGCATTTTAAGCCCAGGTGGAGGAGGACTGGGGATCAGCTGGGTCCACGGGGGACCGGGAAGTGTGGCGACAAACCTGCATGTTCATGGCGACACACTGGTTGAGAACCACTGGTTTAGATTCCACAAGCCTAAGTGAATTGTGCCAATCTATCTTCTGTGAAAAAAAAAAAAGTTTTCTTGACTGATTTTCCTTACTTAATTTTCCTTTTTAACATTTGTTATGTTCAGAGATGGTAAATGAAATGATGGCAGCAAAAGACCAAAGTGGTCCATCCAATTTCTGTTAAGGGTAGTAACTGCTGCTCCATGCAGGTTATCCCTATGCTTTCTGATAAGGGTAGTAACTGCTGCTCCATGCAGGTTACCCCTATGCCTTCTGTTAAGGGTAGTAAACATAGAAACAGAAATTGACGGCAGAAAAAGACCAAAAGGCCCATCTTGTCTGCCCAGCAATCTTATTTTGTATTGGATCCACAGACCTTTAGTCCAGGCCCATATTTTTGTCACTAGGGTTCCAATTCCCACCTCCCTGTTCTATTGAAGCTGATAATATTGCTAGGATGTTGTATATTATGTAATTGTTTTGTATTTTGTATTTACCATTTTCACCCAGTGTCATGTAATTGTTCTGCAAACCCCCATGACTCTTGGATTTAGCCCCCAATTGTTATTATTAACCCCATGTTACTTAGATTTAACTGTTTAGGGATCCACAGAGTTTATCCCATGTCCTCTTGAAGTCCCTCACTGTCTTCTTCACCATCTCCTCCGGAGGGACATTCCAAGCATCCACCAACCTCTCCATGAAAAAATATTTCCTGACATTCGAGTTTTCCTCCCTGGAGTTTCATATCATGACCCCTCGTTCTCCTTATATCTTTCAAGTAGAAGAGATTAGTTTTTAGTTGTTTGTTGTTTATATCTTTCATGTATCGGAAGGTCTGATTATGTCCCCTCTGTGTCTCCTCTCTTCCAGGGTATACATATTTAGGGCCTTCAGC
This sequence comes from Rhinatrema bivittatum, assembly GCF_901001135.1. Taxonomy (NCBI): domain Eukaryota; kingdom Metazoa; phylum Chordata; class Amphibia; order Gymnophiona; family Rhinatrematidae; genus Rhinatrema; species Rhinatrema bivittatum. Next base: position 126,640 of record NW_021820708.1, read on the forward strand.
CTGTCCTCGTAGGTCATATGATGGAGACCTCCCACCATTCTGGTCGCCTTTCTCTGAACTGCCTCCATCCTAGTTCTGACTCCCTTGAGATATGGACTCTAGAACTGAACATAGTATTCCAGGTTGGGCCTCATAAGGACCTGTACAAGTGAATTATCACCTCTTTTTTTCTTGCTAGATATTCCTCTTTCTATGCAGCCCAGCATTCGTCTGGCTTTAGCTATCGCCTTGTCACACTGCTTTCCCATCTTCAGATTGCTAAACACTATGACTCCAAGGTCCCTCTCTTGCTCCGAACACATCAGCCCTTCACCCCCCCTAGCACATACAGTTCCTTTGGGTTGCTGCAACCCAGATGCATGACTCTGCACTTCTTAGCATTGAATCTCAGCTGCCATGTTTTGGTCCACTTCTCGAGCTTAAATCACGTCTCATTCTCTCCACCCCTTCTGAGGTGTCCACCCTGTTGCAGATCTTAGTATCATTTGTGAATAGACAGACTTTACCCTCTATCCTTTCCACTATATCGCCCACAAAGAGATATTGAACAGCACCAGTCCCAACACCGATCCTTGCGGCACACCTCTCTCTCTTCAGAGTAAGTTCCATTCACCGTCACACTCTGTCTTCTATCAGTCAGCCAGTTTGCAATCCACGTCACCATCTTGTCTCTCAGCCCTAAACTTCTCATTTTGTTTACAAGTCTTCTGTGTGGGACCATATCAAAGGCTTTGCTAAAGTCCAAGAAGACCATGACTAGCGCTCATCCCTGGTTCAATTCTTTAGTCACACAGTCAAAGAAATCTATCAAATTCATCAGACAGGACCTCCCCCTGGTGAATCCATGTTGCCTCGGATCAAGCAACCTCCTAGATTCTAGATAGTTTACTATCCTCTCCTTCAATAGTTTCTCCATTAATTTTCCCACCACTGAGGTGAGGCTAACCGGCCTGTAGTTTCCAGCCTCATCTCGGCGCCCACTCTTGTATAGTGGTACCACTACTGCTCTTCTCCAGTCTCTCGGCACCTCACCTGTATCTAGTGATCTACTGAACAGGGCACTTAGCGGACTCGTCAGCACATCTCTGAGTTCACTCAGCACCCTGGGGTGAATTTTGTCCGGCCCCATGGCTTTGTCCACTTTTATTATTCCTAGCTCTTCCCATACCTTTTCCTCAGTAATTGGCTTTTCGTCTATTACACTTGCACCCACAGTCAGATGAACCAGCGGTGGTCCATCTCCTGCATTTTCTTTGGTGAACACTGAACTGTTTGTTTAATATTTGTGCCCTTTCAACGTCCCCCTCTACATACCGATCAGTGTCATCCCTTATTCTCAGTATGCCTCTTTGGACTTCCCTCTCTTCTCTGATGTATCTGAAATATGATTTGTTTCCCTTCTTAACCTCTTTGGCAATCTTTTCCTCCATCAGTCTTTTTGCTTTCCTGATTTCTTTTTTTGTTTCCCTCAGTTCTTCTATTTGGGATCTTTTGTATTTCCTAAATGCCATTTGTTTGGTTTTTATAATGTCAGCCACTTCCTTTGTGTACCAGATTGTTTGTTTTTTTTCCTTTCTTTTACTTTTGCTTACTCATTTAACTGCTGCTCCATGCAGGTTACCCCCATGTCTTCTGTTAAGGGTAGTAACTGCCGCTCCGTGCAGGTTACCCCCATGCCTTCTGTTAAGGGTAGTAACTGCTGCTCCTACAGGTTACCCCCATGCCTTCTGTTAAGGGTAGTAACTGCTGTTCCCTGTATGTACCCGGATCAGACCAGACTCCTGGGTTTGCCCCCCCCCCCCCCCTAGCAGATGGAGACAGAGCAGTTACCATAACAACGCTCCGCCTATAAATAGAATGGTGCCACCTACAGTCCGGCAGTATTCCTCTGTCTCCAGCAGATGGTGGCGGTGCCAAACCTACAGGCTGGTCTGTGTGGTAGTTTGTTTTGGGAGTTAGTCAGAGTTAGGTGGTTTTTTTTGGTTCCTTTTCTTATTTCTTAGTCAATTGGGCTTAAAAAAAAACAACCCAAAAACCTTAGCCATAGCAGTGTTGTCTTCAGCCTCCCAGGGGGTTGTGAGGTCCTGAGAGGGCCATCCCCCACTGGTCGTGAGGCAGCTGCATAAGAGGGTCGAGGACTGTAATTTCTTTCTTGGGCAGCTTTGGGTGCAACACCGGGGAGCCCGGTTCACCTCACCCTACAGGAATCAGCACCTTGGACCACTGCCGGGCAAGTTTCTACAAAAAAAAAAAAGTTTCTTTTCATTCGGCCGACAGTATCGCAGTGGCTCTCTCCTTCCTGGAGCGGGGGTGAGTTATTTTTAACATTTTTTCTTGTCAGTGTAAATTTCTATTTTCTCTCGATGCCACGATCTTCTTCATGCTGTGTGTGCGGCTCGGCCTGCGCGCGCCTTTCATGGGAGGGCCTCTGCTCCGCGTGTTTGCCGGAGGGGGAGGGGTCCTCCGGGGCCATTAATGCTGTCAAAATAGTGGAAACCAAATCTACCCTAGTGACTGTGGGCTCAGATACTGCAGGTCAAGCTGGGGCTGACCCGTTCCCACTCAGCGTGGGAATGGATGCCATTTTGCAGTCTTTCAGAGCTGCCACTTGTGCTGCGATAGGGGAGGGGTTTTTACCGCCTCCTTTTTCTCCTCAGCAGAGGTTCCCAGGTGAAAGGGACCTTTTGCATCATGATTTGCCAGCAACAGAGGATAGCCCCGAGGGGGTTTCTGACTCCTCCTCTTCCTCGTCGGACTTTGTTTTACTGCTCCATAAAGCTTATACAGCAAAAAAATCAGGGAAGCAGCAGTCTGGCTTAAAATCCTTCTCTTTGGGGTCCAAGCCTATTTTCAAGAAACGCTCTAAGCACCCTCTCCGAACAGGGGTCCCTCAGACTGACTCAAATACCTCTGATCAAGATACTGACCCTGGGGACCCAGACCCTCAGTCCAAGCCCCCACAGGGGGTGGATACTGATGCTGATGTGCATCCGCAGGGTTCAGCGAGGGGCTCGCATGTGACAGAAGGGCACGACCCTAAAGTGGTCCATCTCTTTAGAAGGGAGGAGCTGGGTCCTCTTACCCTTCTATTTTGGCTGAGCTGGGCATTGAGGGGCCACCTGAGGAATCCAAACTGGGAGCGACGGATCCGGTTTTCCTGGGCCTGAGAGGCCCTGCTACTTCCTTCTCTTTTCATTTTTCGGCTACAGACTTGCTGTTCCGGGTCTGGGATACCCTGGATCTCGATTTGAAGGTGAGTAAAGCCATGGATAAGCTATATCCTCTGCCGGATGATGCTTTAGAGCTGCTATGAGTGCCCAGGGTGGACGCGGCGGTGTCCGCGGTTACCAAGAAGACCACGATCCCGGTCACAGGAGCTACAGCACTCAAGGACTTGCAAGACAGGAAGTTTGAGGTGCAGCTTAAAAAGATTTTTGAGGTGTCGGCACTGGGAGTGCAGGCAGCCATGTGCAGCAATTTTGCCTTGCGAGCGGGTCTGCGCTGGGTTCATCAGTTACAGGCTAATGCGATGAGGAGGCCACCCAAGCAGGACTGCTAGAAGCTTCAATGGCCTACAGTGCTGATGCGCTTCATGATCTGTTGCGGACGTCGGCGAGGTCCAGGGTATCCGCAGTCTCTGCTTGGAGACTCCTGTGGTTAAGAAACTGGTCGGCGGACGTGTCCTCCAAGGCGCAGAATACATTTTTGTTTGATTAGTGAGTTGTTTGTATAGTGAGTTGTAAGAGGAAATATCTATTGAGGATCTGGAATTTGTTGCCAGAGGATGTGGTTAGTGCAGTTAGTGTAGCTGGGTTCAAAAAAGGTTTGGATAAGTTCTTGGAGGAGAAGTCCATTAACGGCTATTAATGAAGTTTACTTAGGGAATAGCCACTGCTATTAATTGCATCAGTAGCATGGGATCTTCTTAGTGTTTGGGTAATAGCCAGGTTCTTATGGCCTGGTTTGGCCTCTGTTGGAAACAGGATGCTGGGCTTGATGGACACTTGGTCCAACCCAGCATGGCAATTTCTTATGTTCTTATGTTCTCTTATGTTCTTTGCCCTTCAAGGGTAAATTGCTTTTTCGGAAAGGACTTGGAAGATCTGATTCAATCTCTGGGAGAGAATAAGGTCCATAGGCTGCTGGAGGACAGACCTAAGTCATGAGGTGCTTTCTCGTCTCGGGCCAGATTCAGAGGGAATCGCCGTTTCCGGCCAGCTAGACCACCCAGTTCTTTTTTTCGTCAGGCACCAACTAGACAGCAGTCCTGGTCCCAGTCCTTTCGTGGCAGAAAACTTGTCAGAGCCTGGAATTCCCAGTCTACTTCGGGAGCTAAGTCTTCACAATGAAGGGGCACCGGTCCATTCCTCGGTGCCTGCGCTAGGGGGCAGACTAACCCTATTTTTCGAGGAATGGGCCAAGTTAACAACGGACCAGTGGGTGCTGGCTATAAGACAAGTCTAGACTTGATAAACACTGTGGATCCATCAAGTCTAGAGGACGTGAATGAAGAGGGGGTGGCTCGCGGGTATGAAGGCTACTACCTGGAGATAATACCCTTATTCAATATACATACACACGGTTAATGGTTACTGCGACTCCAACATTGCTCTAAGCTTCAACAGTAAGAGGAAATGTGGAAAAAAAAAAGAAGGATTTGCATTCACAAAAAAGCGGGGTGTAGCTTGCTTGTTACGGCGGTTACTACCTCCAAACCAAATAAGCCTGATAATTTACTTTCAATGCATATCTAGCATAGCTCTCTGCTTCAGTGGCAGGGGAGAAAGTCTGATGCTTCACTTTCAACGCATATCCAGCATAGCTCTCTGCTTCAATGGCAGGGGAGAAAGTCTGATACTGATACTTCACTTTCAACGCATATCCAGCATAGCTCTCTGCTTCAACAGCAGGGGAGAAAGTCTGATACTTCACTTTCAACGCATAGCTCTCTGTTTCAACAGCAGGGGAGAAAGTCTGTTACTTCACTTTCAACGCATAGCCAGCACAGCTCTCTGCTTCAACGGCAGGGGAGAAAGTCTGTTACTTCACTTTCAATGCATAGCCAGCATAGCTCTCTGCTTCAACGGCAGGGGAGAAAGTCTGATACTTCACTTTCAAGGCATATCCAGCACAGCTCTCTGCTTCAACGGCAGGGGAGAAAGTCTGATACTGATACTTCACTTTCAACGCATATCCAGCATAGCTCTCTGCTTCAACAGCAGGGGAGAAAGTCTGATACTTCACTTTCAACGCATAGCCAGCACAGCTCTCTGCTTCAACGGCAGGGGAGAAAGTCTGTTACTTCACTTTCAACGCATAGCCAGCATAGCTCTCTGTTTCAATGGCAGGGGAGAAAGTCTGTTACTTCACTTTCAACGCATAGCCAGCACAGCTCTCTGCTTCAACGGCAGGGGAGAAAGTCTGTTACTTCACTTTCAACGCATAGCCAGCATAGCTCTTTGCTTCAACGGCAGGGGAGAAAGTCTGTTACTTCACTTTCAACGCATATTCAGCATAGCTCTCTGCTTCAATGGCAGGGGAGAAAGTTTGTTACTTCACTTTCAACGCATATCCAGCATAGCTCTCTGCTTCAACGGCAGGGGAGAAAGTCTGATACTTCACTTTCAAGGCATAGCTCTCTGCTTCAACGGCAGGGGAGAAAGTCTGTTACTTCACCTTCAAGGCATAGCCAGCACAGCTCTCTGCTTCAACGGCAGGGGAGAAAGTCTGTTACTTCACTTTCAACGCATAGCCAGCATAGCTCTCTGCTTCAATGGCAGGGGAGAAAGTTTGTTACTTCACTTTCAACGCATATCCAGCATAGCTCTCTGCTTCAATGGCAGGGGAGAAAGTCTGATACTTCACTTTCAAGGCATAGCTCTCTGCTTCAATGGCAGGGGAGAAAGTCTGTTACTTCACTTTCAATGCATAGCCAGCATAGCTCTCTGCTTCAACGGCAGGGGAGAAAGTCTGTTACTTCACCTTCAACGCATAGCCAGCATAGCTCTCTGCTTCAACAGCAGGGGCAATGTAGAAAAGAGTATCTATATATATATAGACAACAACCAACAAGGGCTAAATTACGTAGTCGAGTAAAGAAAAGCATGGGTGTAGCTTGCTTATTGAGGCGGTTACTATCCCTAACTAAGCTACATTTTCAATTAGATGCAGTTCCAACACTGCTCTCTACATTAATGGTGGGGTGGAAGGGAAATAAAACTAAAAGGTACTAAGAGCCAAGCTTAACAAGTAAGAGGAAAAAAAAAAGTGCATAGCTTGCTGGGCAGACTGGATGGGCTGTTTGGTCTTCTTCTGCCATCATTTCTATGTTTCTATCTATGTTTCTAAGTCTACTCTTTAGATACTGCATGGCGCCCTCAGGACATTTTCTCATCTCTCCCTGCGGTTAAGCAACAAGCGAAGAGCGGTCCAGGAAACTTTGCAGCGCCAAAGAAAGAGGGATCCTGTTGGCCCATTCTGGATCTCAAACGAGTGAACAGATGCCTCAGGGTGCCACGTTTTCGCATAGAAAAGCTCCGGTCAGTCATTGCCTTGGTGCGAAAGGGAGAGTTTCTGACGTCCCTGGATCTCACGGAGGTGTACCTTCATATAGGCATCTGATCAGATCATCAGAAGTTCCTTCGTTTTGTGATACTGGGTCAGCATTTTCAGTTTCGAGTGCTGCCCTTTGGGCTGGCCACCGCGCCCAGGACATTCACCAAGGTAAGTAGTCATGGCAGCCCAACTCCGAAAGGAAGGGCTGCTGGTACATCCCTACCGGACGAATGGCTGATTTGAGCGAAGTCGGAACTACAGGCCTGGTTGACAGTTCACAAGGTACTCCAGCTACTTCAGTCACTGGGCCGGGTGGCCAATTTATCCAAGAGCAGGCTCGTGCCCTCTCAGTCCTTGGAGTATTTGGGGGCTCTATTCGACACACAGCAGGGCAGAGTATTTCATTTTTTTTTTTTGTAAATTATTTTTATTAAGCAACCAGCATAATACATCAAAACATTTACATCCAAAAATAAATCTAAGAACATTGCACAGTTCCTTGATTTTTCCCTCTTTTGTGAGCATGGATAACCAATATGATAAGTTACATACCAACGACAGCAAAACCCTCCCCACCCATCCCCCCTCCCCTCATTTCCGCGTCTTGGTGGCATATAAAGAACCTTAATATGGTAGACAGCAAGGTGGTATGAGAATTAATAGAAACTATCGCTCATAGTATAGCATATGACAACTTCTTCGAAACCTAAGAATCAGACACGGTTCAGAGGTGCAAGGACCTTCACAGCAGCAGGAAAATGTTGATAGTAGTCATACCATATAGCCTTAAAGAACTTCTTCTTCGGTGAGAAGCGCTTATAAAGAGATCCATATTCCAATTGGTACAGTTCCATTAACATGACATTCCACATCGCTCTCGTCGGAAGTTCCCTTTCAATCCATTTTAACATAATACATTTTTTTGCTATTAAACATGCTTTTACAAAAAATTGCACATTATCATGATTCAAGCTTACATCTCCCACATCATTATGTAATAGGCAAAAAGAAGCAGACCAACAAACTTCCATCACAAATATTTCCGATAGCTGTTTCCGGATATCCTCTCAGTACTCCTGTATACAAACACATTCCCAGATACAGTGAATAAAAGTAGCTTTACCCTCTCCACATTTTAAACAAACATCAGAAGTGATAATGCGCATCTGGTGTGTTCTAACTGGGGAAACAATGATTCTATGAAAAATCCTTTGTTGGAGTTCCCTATAACTGGCATTGTTTGTTACAGTGGGGATGGCAACATAGCAATCCCGTTCTAAAGTTAAGAGGACTGAGTGAGGGAGTATATTCGTCAGAAACATATCTAAAAATGATAAAGTACCCTTAACTAGCCTCTATAGTGGTATACAGAGCTCTACTAGAATTGTCAAGTGGACCAGTAACAGTGTGAAGAAGATCGCTGCAGGTGTCCCTCGGTTATCCATATAAAAGAAAATGTGTAGGTTGAAACCCCAAGAGAGCGTGACATTGTATAAAAGTATTAATGGTGTTAGTGTTTGGATCAATTATGTCCTTCAACTTCCAACGTGAGGAGACATGGAAACCATGAACCCTGGGCAGTATCTCCAAAGATAGTGCAGTGACTCCTCTCAGGGGGAAATGTATAAATAAGTGAACCGGTAGTCTTAAAGCCTGCCTAAGGAGTCCCCATATCTTCCTCATAGTTTGTTTTAAAGTGAATTGCCGATGGCGGCCTGACATTTCCCGCCGAGGGAGGTGCAAGAGGAGATTGGGATCCATGGGGGCACAGATATTTATAATCAAATCCTCATCAGTGTACGGAGATGTCCCATTTCATCAGTCACCCAAAAATCGTAAATTAGCAGCCCAAGTATAGGTGCAAAAATCTGGGAACCCATATCCCCCTTGATTCTTGGGAGCACACATAGTAGAGAAAGATAAACGAGCCCTCTTGCCCTGCCATAAGAAATCTCTTAATAGCTTCTGTAAAAGAAGGCGGTCGTTTGCCTTCCTTAAATATGGGACCATTAGAAAAAAATAATCAATCTTGGGAGCTATGACCATCTTCACAACCGCTATTTGGCCCTGTAAAGACAACAGGAGAGACTTCCAGCTATACAGTTTCTGTTTGATTTTTTCCAAGAGAAGGGGGTATGTTCAATCCATACCAATGCATGGGTGAGTGATGGATCCATATCCCCAAATATTTAATAGAATCGTTTGCCCATTTAACAGGAAAATTTGTCCAATGTGCCCGTAAATTTCCCATAAGATCTAAGGCTTCAGTTTTGTTGAGATTGAGCTTAAAGCCAGAGACCATCTGATATTGTCGAAAGATGGTAATGGCTACCGGAAGAGGAGAAGAATATCGTTGGTAAACAAACAAAGTTTTATAGTGTTGGGTGCCCACCCTTATTCCCATGACGCACGGATCCTTCCACAGTTTATGTACCAGTGGTTCAACAGTTAAGATGAATAGTAAGGGGGATAGTGGACACCCCTGTCTCGTGCCCCTTGCTAAAGGAAACTCATCAGACAATACTCCATTTTCCCGTCGATAGCAGGGCTGAAATAGCCATGCTGTATGGGAACTGTCAATCAGGGCCCGGGAGGCGGAGCTTCATAGCAGAGTGAAGATCTTTTTGATCCTCTGCGGCTGCGCGTGGGTTCCTGCGCAGTAGTAACGGTTCTCCTCAGTCTGGTTTTTTCCGCGCGCGGGAGCGCACGTGGAGCCCTTCTTCTCCTCAGAAGAAACGTAAAATGTCCAAAAAACAGTCGGGGTTTAAACCGTGCCCTTGCGGTAAGATCATGTCCGTCACTGATGGGCATGATCGCTGCTACCGCTGTCTTGGGCGCGAACACCCCCAATCAGACTGCGAGCACTGTGAAAGAATGTCACCCAGAGCTCGTTGTCACAGAAGTTACCGGTGGCTGGAGTTAGAAGACAAGGCATCCACCACACACTCTTCTCCGGGACCCAAATCAAAATCTTCAACCTCTATGAAGCGAGCGGCTTCCTGGGACCCTCAGTCTCCGAAGGTACGGGAGACAAAAAGGAAACCCAGAGACAATGGATGGAGGACGGGAAACAGAGGCCTTTCAAGCTGTCTCAGCCCTGTTCCCAAAGTCCTCAAGGATTTACCGGATTTTCCCTCAAGGGGATTACCGGATTAAGGCCCTTACCGGATTTTCCCTCAAGGGGAAAATCCGGTAAGGGCCTTAATACTTTCAAAGGCCACGGAGCCGAAGCCGCGATTGAAACGAACGACGACTACGGAGCCGTCACCGGCGCCGAAGAAATCGCGTCCGGGAATGGAGACGCAATCGACGCCGAAAAGGTCATCGACGCCGAGTACGTCACGATCGGCGCCGAAGACACACCCGGAGCCGAAAAGTCACCCGGCGCCGAAGGAACCGGAGCCGAAAACACATCCGGCGCCGAAGTACCCAGAGCCGAAGACACATTCGGCGCCAACAACAAAGGAAACAGACAAGGGAAAATCAAAGTCCACTTCCGGACTCGAATCATTGGAACCGTTGGCGCAACATCAGAGGCCTGAGACTACATCTAGCAAGTCCTTGGACCCTAAGCGGCGCAAAAAGTCTATCGGGACAGTGCAGAAAAAGCCTGCATCGACTATGGCACGTCCAGAGACGATCAGAAGGGAACAGAGACAATCCAGTCAAGACCCACAGCCTATTACAACAGCGGACCCTCTCCATGGGTCGGGATATGCCCACTCAAAATCATATCCAGATTCACGGGGGCATAAGTCACGAGCGATATCTCCAAGAATAGAGAAGCACTCAGTCAAGGCATCAAGTTCAGACAAAGATTCCAGGAGCAGCAGAACTTCCTCTTAAAGGAAGAGACGTCATCATCATTCTATCTCATCGCCCTCCCCGAGTCGACACCACGGGGAATCTAAGAGGCATCATAGATCACATCAGAAGAGGGGAAAATCTTCTCCCTCTTCATCCTCTCATTACAAGAGTAGTTCAAATCGCTCTTACTCGTCCTCACACAGAGTGATTCCTGTTTCCTCGTCTCAGTCTCCCAGCAGTATATACTCGGTGCAGTCCAGAGGTCAACATGAAGCGAACTGGAGTGATCAATCAGATCGGGATAATGATACTAATCCTCTTCCTTCGCAGTCGCCTCAAGTGGCTCAACGACCATCAATGCCACAGCACACTTCAAAGGCTTTTTGGGACCTCACTAACTCCTTAGCAGGATTCTTCGAATCACTGCAATCCTCGTACACTCTACCACCAGAGTCTGCTACCCCGGAAGGGACGGCACACACTCCACCTCAAACTCAACGGGATATTCCCTCCTCTTTATCCCACTCTCCACCAATATATCCAATTTCCTCTTCCCAACACACAGATTCCATATCAGTACATTCCTCGCCTACTTCATCTACAGGTTATCCATCTGATCCACCTGAACAACCAGCGGAACCATACTCCCCCCCAGAGGATCTCACGTATCCTAAGTTTGTGGACAAAATGGGACAAAAAGCTAGATATACAGAAATTACCAGAGCCAAGGGCAGAGACTTTTGGGTTACTCAAAATTTTCGATGCCCCGGGGGAACCGTCGGCTCTTCCACCACACGCGGTGTTGCATGGAGTGCTACAGAAGTCATGGGATACCCCCTATACTTTATCAGCAGTATCGCGGAAGACGGACTTGAAATTTAAACTGCAAAAACCATCCATGTACTCCATCCCTCAGTTACCACATGAATCTATAGTGGTAGAGTCGGCACTTCAAAAGTATCGAAAAACAAAATGGCATACATCTGCCCCTCCAGGAAAGGACAATAAGTGCCTCGACGACTTTGCGAAACGGATATATCAGAACGCAATGCTTACGTCTCGGATTAATCACCATCATTTCTACGTGGTACAGTACTTGTACGAATGTCTACAGGCCACCAAAGGCATGTTCACGGCAGCGGGGGAAAGCATTCCGTCCTCGATATCAGACATGGAAGAATGCACTCGTCATATGCTGAGAGCGGTGTACGAAGGGTTCGAGAATTCATCAAGAGCTTCAGCTATGGCGATAGCGGCCAGACGTCTAGCTTGGCTTAAGGCTAGTGCCATTAGGGAAGATCTGCATGAAAAACTGGCTAATTTACCATGCTCGGGTGATAACCTCTTTGGAGACCATCTTCACGATACAGTGAGTAAACTCAAGGATCAGGCTCTAGCAGTCCAATCACTCGCAGCTCCAGCGTCTGCAAAACGATACTTTCCTTCCTCCCGCAGACAGCCATACGCCAGGAGACCGTATAGGACTTACCAGAACTTTAGAACACAGTCCTATACACCTTACCATAGACAAACAAACAATAATCCTCCTCAACAACAACAGAGGAGGGGCAAACCACGAGCACAACGTCAACCACAACAACAACAGACGGCAGTTCCAGCTAAAACTGCGCAGTCTTTTTTAGTCCACTGCCACCTCTGCCACCCTCCATACCAGAACATCCCCCGGGCAGGATAACCGCTTGTTACGCTGCATGGCAAACCATCACGACAGATCAGTGGGTTCTAGACATAATTCGAAACGGATATCAGTTACACTTCCTATCCAAACCCATCACTCCACATTTTCCCCTGATCAGGGGAAAACCATTACAACCCCAACTGACCCAGGAATTGACCACCCTTCTTCATCAAAAGGCGATTCACCCGATTCCTCGGGAATCAAAGGGCCAGGGGTTCTACTCCCCATATTTCCTCATTCCAAAGAAGTCTGGGGGCAGTCGACCCATTCTGGACCTCAGGGAACTCAACAAGTGCCTAGTCTGGGAAAAGTTCAAAATGGTATCCCTAAAGTCCATCCTACCCTTACTACAACACAAGGATTGGAGGTGTTCTATAGACCTCAAGGATGCGTACACGCACATTCCGATTCACAAATCCTATTGGCAAAACTCTGGGGTGTATACCATCCGGTCCAGGTGATTTACTACTCTTCAGTTTGTCAATCAGGCCTACCACATCTTCTAGGTTCACCGTGATATGATTCAGTCCATCTGAATCATTACCCATGAAAACCTTCTCCATTACGGGTACCTCCCCAACATCCTCTTCAGTAAACACCGAAGCAAAGAAATCATTTAATCTTTCCGCGATGGCCTTATCTTCTCTAAGTGCCCCTATAACCCCTCGATCATCTAACGGTCCAACTGACTCCCTCACAGGCTTTCTGCTTCGGATATATTTAAAAAAGTTTTTACTGTGAGTTTTTGCCCCTACAGCCAACTTCTTTTCAAATTCTCTCTTAGCCTGTCTTATCAATGTCTTACATTTAACTTGCCAATGTTTATGCTTTATCCTATTATCTTCTGTTGGATCCTTCTTCCAATTTTTGAATGAAGATCTTTTGGCTAAAATAGCTTCTTTCACCTCCCCTTTTAACCATGCCGGTAATTGTTTTGCCTTCTCACCAGCATCGCCACTCATTAAGTAGAATGTATCTTTGTTCTGCATTAGTTTAATTTTCACATCCATGCCATTATGAGCAACTTTTCTTGAAAAGACAGATCACTAATAAATGCTCCAGAAGCTCTACTTTATGACTAGCAGCTGTAAAAAAAAAAAAAAAGCTCTTTTGGTAAAACAAGCATTATGGGGCCCCAAGTCTCTCACTTCATGGTTTCTGGCTGTGTCTTTATAAAACAGATCGCCTGTAAACTGTGTTTTGAGAGGTCCTTCACCATGAAGGCTCTGTAAGATAACAGTTGTTGCTCTGACTAATGAGTCTGTCTCTGAGAGTGACATCCAGCTGGCTAAAAATAGAGGCTACTGGATAGCACATGATAATACTTTTGCTCTGAGAAGAAGTGGAACCACAGTTTTGCCAATGGGAGCCACATTGATCACAGCTAGATGTAGTTGAGCTGGGTCTATGATGTACTGAGGTGTTAGTATAGCATCCTCAGCCTCAGAAGTGTGAGAGAGAGCATCAGCTCGAATATTCTTTGAGGCTGGACGATATCGAATAGAAAAATTGAAACGAATGAAAAAAGGGACCAGCGTGCTTGTCGAGGATTTAATTGCTGTGCTTGACACAAATACTCCAAGTTCTTATGATCAGTGTGTACAGTTATTTCATGTTGGGTCCCCTCCAACCACTGTCTCCATTCTTCAAAAGCCATCTTTATAGCAAGCAATTCCTTATCTCCAATACTGTAGTTTCTCTCAGAAGACGTGAACTTCTGAGAAAAACAAGAACAAGGTAACAGTGTTCCCTTGGGCGAGAATTGACTAAGCATGTTCCAATCTATGTGAATTGGTTCGGATGTGGACCCTTGGTCCAGAGGGTACTCACCAAAGATCAGCCTTGAAGAGCTCTTCTCCGGAAGGGGGAGTGGAGTAGTCCAGGCGGACGTCAAGGCGGGCAGCAAGCAGTACAGAGTCCAAGACCAGGCAGGGTCTAGGCAGGCGGCAGGCAAACACAGAGTCCCAATCCAGGCAGGGTCAAGGCAGGCGGCAGGCAAACACAGAGTCCAAATCCAGGCAGGGTCAAGGCAGGCGGCAGGCAAACACAGAGTCCCAATCCAGGCAGGGTCAAGGAAGGCGGCAGGCAAGCACAGAGTCCAAATCCAGGCAGGGCGAAGGCAGCACCAACATAAGAACATAAGAAAATGCCATACTGGGTCAGACCAAGGGTCCATCAAGCCCAGCATCCTGTTTCCAACAGTGGCTAATCCAGGCCATAAGAACCTGGCAAGTACCCAAAAACTAAGTCTATTCCATGTAACCATTGCTAATGGCAGTGGCTATTCTCTAAGTGAACTTAATAGCAGGTAATGGACTTCTCCTCCAAGAACTTATCCAATCCTTTTTTAAACATAGCTATACTAACTGCACTAACCACATCCTCTGGCAACAAATTCCAGAGTTTAATTGTGCGTTGAGTAAAAAAGAACTTTCTCTGATTAGTTTTAAATGTGCCCCATGCTAACTTCATGGAGTGCCCCCTAGTCTTTCTACTATCCGAAAGAGTAAATAACCGATTCACATCTACCCGTTCAAGACCTCTCATGATTTTAAACACCTCTATCATATCCCCCCTCAGTCGTCTCTTCTCCAAGCTGAAAAGTCCTAACCTCTTTAGTCTTTCCTCATAGGGGAGTTGTTCCATTCCCCTTATCATTTTGGTAGCCCTTCTCTGTACCTTCTCCATCGCAATTATATCTTTTTTGAGATGCGGCGACCAGAATTGTACACAGTATTCAAGGTGCGGTCTCACCATGGAGCGATACAGAGGCATTATGACATTTTCCGTTTTATTCACCATTCCCTTTCTAATAATTCCCAACATTATGTTTGCTTTTTTGACTGCCGCAGCACACTGTACCGACGATATCAATGTGTAATCCACTATGACACCTAGATCTCTTTCTTGGGTTGTAGCACCTAATATGGAATCCAACATTGTGTAATTATAGCATGGGAGAAGCACAAGGAGCAGCCACTCTGGAATCTTGTTGCAAGGCATCTGCTAGGTCCCAGGGAGAGGTTTAAATCTCCCTGGGTGATGACATCATCTTCTGGGGCCGGCCCGGTCCTCGCGCCATGGCCCCTTTAAGAGGCGGGGTTTGCCGCGCTCTTTTTGATGCTGCAGTGCTGACGCCGGAAAAGTTGTGCCGCGGTCTGCGCGCCAAGGGAAGGCCCAGCACGGAAGGAGGTAGGGGGTCCTGGCTGGGGGCTACCTCGGCCAGGAGTCACAACAGTACCCCCCTCTTACGCCCTCTCCTGGAAGGACCGGGTTTCTCAGGATGCATTAGATGAAAGTGCTGAAGTAAGGTTTTATCCAAAATGTTCACTGATGGTTCCCATGAATTCTCTTCAGGACCAAAACCTTCCCAAGCAATCAGGTATTCCCACCGCCTGTGATGACGACGGACATCCAGAATTTCTCGTACTTGATAGATCGGGTCCTCCTCAGACACAACAATTGGTGATCGGGATGGAGAAGCATGGAAAGAGGAGGAGATCAAAGATTTCAGCAAGGAGATGTGAAAAGAATTATGAATCCGAAGACTGGTTGGAAGTCGTAGATTATAGGTTACCGGACGCAGGCGTTTACTGATGAAGAATGGCCCAATGTATCTGGGAGCGAGCCTCATGGAAGGAACCCAGAGGCGGATGTGGTGTGTACTGAGCCAAACTCGATCTCCTACATTAAACAGAGGGGAAGGTCGACGGTTCTTGTCCGCCATCCGTTTGGCAGAATTGCATTGGTAGCCTTCCAAAGGTCATGCAACTGTAATGTGGAAAGCTGGGCCGCTGGAGAGGCAACTGATAGAGATAGAGGTAGTGGAGGCCAGGGTTGCTTGCCATAGACGATCTGGAACGGTGAAGTTCCAGTAGCTGAGTGTTTATGGGAATTATGGGAGAACTCGGCCCAGGGTAATAGCATGGACCAATCATCCTGGCGGTCGTTCACAAAGAGGCGAAGAAACAGCTTCAATCCAAGATTGACCCTTTCAGCCTGCCCATTCCCTTGGGGATGAAAGGCAGTGGTAAACTCCAGCTGTACGCCAAATTTCTTGCATAGCGCACCCCAGTATTTGGCGGTAAATTGCGGACCCCTGTCCGATGTGATGTGGAGTGGAAGGCCATGCAGGCGGAATACATGATGGGTGAAGAGCCCAACTAGCTCAGGGGCAGAGGGTAATTTGGGCAAGGGAACAAAGTGGGCCATCTTGGAAAAACGATCTACCACTACCCATATTACTTGATGAACTGAGAAGGAGGGAGGTCCACAACAAAGTCAGTGGATATATGGGTCCATGGTTCCTGTAGCGGTGGAAGGGGTTGGAGGAGGCCCCATGGCCGGCCAGGTAATGGTTTCTGTTGAGCACATTTCGGACAGGAATCAACATAGGCACGCACATCCCGGCGCCAATGTGGCCACCAATAGTAACGGGATAATCTTTGCAAGGTACCCCTCCTCCCAGGATGGCTGGCCGTAAGGGAGTCGTGTGCCCATGAGAGTACCTTGGGATGAAGGCGGAGAGGAACTACTGTCTTCCCTGGTGGTGCTGTCTCTGAGGTGGCCAAGACCACCTTGGCTGGATCAATAATATAGCTGGGGGGGTCGGGTGTATCATTGGTCTCGTGCATTCGGGAAAGGGCATCTGCACGAATGTTTTTTGTTGCGGGACGATAGCGTACTACAAAATCAAATCAACTGAAGAACAGCGACCATCGAGCTTGGCGAGAATTCAATCGTTGCGTTTTACTAAGGTATTCTAAATTTTTATGGTCTGTGTAGACCATAATTGTATGTTGCGCTCCCTCCAGCCATTGCCTCCATTCCTCAAAGGCCATCTTTTTAGCTAATAATTCCTTGTCTCCAATCCCGTAATTTTTTTCGGCTTGGGAAAATTTGCGTGAGAAGTATGAGCGAGGGAGTAACTTTCCACGGTTAGAATGTTGGCTAAGTACGGCTCCTACCGCCACGTCCGAAGCATCTACTTCCACAATAAACGGACGTGTGGGATCTGGGTGACGGAGACAGGTTCTTGTGAAAATGCGGTCTTGAGATCCAGAAAGGCTTGTACAGCCTCGTTAGGCCAATTCCTAGGATCTGCCCCCTTTTTAGTCAAGGCCGTGAGCGGTGCTACGATGTGAGAGAATCGTGGTATAAAAGACCTGTAAAAATTAGCAAATCCAAGGAATCATAGGGCGCGAAGTCCTGTTGGTTGTGACCACTCTCGGATACTAGCTAACTTATCAGGATCCATTTGAAAACCAGTGGTAGAGATGATGAAGCCCAAAAAAGGTAGTGATTGTCTCTCAAATAGGCATTTCTCCAATTTTACAAATAATTTGTTTTTTCTCAAGCGTTGAAGAACTCTTCGGACATCTGTACGATGAGCAGCCAGATCCTTAGAATAGTTTAATATATCATCAAGATAAATGATTACTCCTTGATTTAACATGTCCCGAAATATCTCATTCATTAGATTTTGGAATACTGCTGGAGCATTATTTATTTATTTATTTAAATTCTTTTATATACCGAAGAATAGCAATCTGCCTTCTCTCCAGTTTACAGTATAACAACTTGATACAGGTAAAGAACTTGATACAAAGACCAAACGGCATCACCAGATATTCATAATGGCCTCTCGGGTGTTAAACGCAGTCTTCCATTCATCTCCCGGTTTGATCCGAACCAGATTATATGCTCCACGTAAATCCAGCTTAGTAAATACGTTAGCTCCATGAAGACGGTCCAATAATTCCGGAATCAGCGGGAGAGGATAGCGATCCTTGCGAGTTATTGCATTAAGTCCTCCGTATTCAATGCATGGTCTTAACGACCCGTCTTTTTTGGGGACGAAGAAGAACCCTGCTCTCGCCGGAGAGGATGAAGGTCGGATGAACCCACGTTCAAGATTTTCTTTAATGTATTCGGACATAGCCAGGGATTCAGGTCCAGATAAAGGATACACCCGCCTCTAGGTGGACAAGTATTGGGATGTAGATTAATGGCACAATCAAAGGTACGGTGTGCCGGGAGGATCTCCGCCTTTTCCTTGGAAAAAACGTCCATGAAATCTGCATATTGTGGAGGTGGTTGAAGTCTTGTAGCAGCTAGTTGGATCCTAGGTTGGGGTCTCTCATTCAAACAGGTAGCAAAGCATTCTGATCCCCAAGCTGTAATCTGAAGTGTCCTCCAGTCAATGGTGGGTGCGTGTTTCTGTAACCAGGGGAGGCCCAATACCACTGGGTGGACTGCTTTTTCAAAAATGAAGAAGAATATCTCCTCCTTATGGAGGATCCCCGTATGGAGTGTTATCGGGGTGGTGCAGGCGGTGATTTGATCCGGAAGCTTCTCCCCCTGAATTGATGAGATTTTATCATACTCCATTGTATATAGTAACTTATTGTATAAAATTATTTATCTTTCGTTCTCCCCCTCTTTTTTTTCCTCCTCCCTGTTAAGGCAACCCTGTTATAATGTAACTTTTATGCTCCTTCTAAATGACTCTTGTTGAATTGTTGGCTATAGTTCTGCTTAGTTCGATGTAAACCGAGTTGATTTGATCTGTATCAAGAAAGTCGGTATATAAAAGCCTTAAATAAATAAATAAATAAATAAAATAAATGAGATGTATAGAGGTGACTCGTGATGAAGTACTGGTAGTTGGTGAACTAATTCCGCTAGAATGAAGTTTCTTCCTGACCCCGAATCGATGAGGGCCAAGGTTGTAAGGGATACATGGAGGTAACTTAGCATGACTGGAACCATACAGTGAGGGGCGAGGTTGCTCCCTAGGGTCAGCCCCTCTAAGACACCTAGGTTCGAAAGTTTCCTGGACGTTCGGGGCACTGAGCTAGAAGATGTCCTTTGTTTCCACAATAGAGACAAAGTCCCATCCTTCTTCGATGTTGTTTTTCTTCAGTAGTCAGATAGCTCCTACCCAACTGCATGGGTTCCCCTCTGCCCTCGGAAGGTGCTTCCGGAATGGTTAGGTGGACCCTGGGGCGGGAGAAGGTGGGGGCCAAAGGAACTGGACGACGGTATGATCTCGACTCCTTGGCTCGTTGTTGTAGCCGATCAATACGTCCCGCGAGGTCAATTAACGCCTCAAGATCCTCTGGAATCTCTCGTGCTGCCAACTCGTCTTTGATATGAGGAGAAAGTCCCTCCAAGAAGATTCCTCTTAAGCAGTCCGTCTGCCATCTCAGCTCGGAAGCCAAGGTGCGGAATTCCACTGCGAAATCAGCCAAAGTGCGAGCACCTTGAAGGAGGTTAAGGAGTTCCGAGGAGGCAGTGGATAGCCGTCCAGGCTCGTCGAATACTTGGCAAAATGTCCGAACGAATCGCTGCAAGTCACCCAAAATGGAGTCTCCACGTTCCCAGATCGGGGACGCCCAGGCCAAGGCCTTTCCATCCAACAATGAGATGATGAAGGTCGTTTTGGCCCGATCCGTTGGGAATTGTTGTTCCTGCAGAGAGAACCGAATGAAGCACTGGTTCAAAAAACCACGGCAATGTTTGGCATCTCCGGCATATGGAGGTGGAGCAGGCAAATGGGTTACAGTACTTGGAATGCTGGAAATCGCAGGAGTAGGAACGGCAGCCTCAGCTCCTCGAACCGAGTCAAGTCAGTTTGCTAACCGTTCCACAGTGGCGGTCAAAGCTTCTAGGCACTGTTGTTGTTGCTGTTGTTGTCTTTGTTGCAGAAGTTGTTGGGCCAGGCCTGGAATAGCCTGGAGACCTGATAGATCCCCCGGATCCATGGCTTTGCAATCTGTTCCAGTCTATGTGAATTGGTTCGGATGTGGACCCTTGGTCCAGAGGGTACTCACCAAGGATCAGCCTTGAAGAGCTCTTCTCCGGAAGGGGGAGTGGAGTAGTCCAGGCGGACGTCAAGGCGGGCAGCAAGCAGTACAGAGTCCAAGTCCAGGCAGGGTCTAGGCAGGCGGCAGGCAAACACAGAGTCCCAATCCAGGCAGGGTCAAGGCAGCACCAACAGAGAAGCACAGGGAGCAGCCACTCTGGAACCTTGTTGCAAGGCATCTGCTAGGTCCCAGGGAGAGGTTTAAATCTCCCTGGGTGATGACATCATCTTCTGGGGCTGGGCCGGCCCGGCCCTCGCGCCATGGCTCCTTTAAGAGGCGGGGTTTGCCGCGCTCTCTTCGATGCTGCAGTGCCGATGCCGGAGAAGTTGTGCCGCGGTCCGCGCACCGAGGGAAGGCCCCGCTCTGCCGCGCGGAAGGAGGTAGGGGGTCCTGGCCGGGGGCTACCTCGGCCAGGAGTCACAACAAAGCACAGCTCCAATGGCAGAATCTGAAGCATCCACCTCCACCACAAATGGTCAAGAAGGACAGGATGTCATAAACAAGAGTCTTTGAGAAAAGCTAGCTTTAATTCTTCAAAAGCTCTCAGTGCTTCAGGAGGAATTAGTCCCTTTCTTAGTGAGTGCAGTGAGCGGAGCCACTATATTTAAGTAACTAGGAATGAAGTGGCGATAAAAATTAGCAAAGCCAAGAAATCGTTGGAGAGCCCGAAGTCCCACTGGGCGAGGCCACTTCTTTATACTTGCCACTTTCTCTGGATTCATGTGAAACCCGGTAGATGATAAAATATATCCTAAGAATGGAATAGATTCTTGCTCAAAGAGACACTTCTCCAATTTCGCGTAAAGATGATGTCCCGGAGAAGCTGAAGTACTTGTCATACTTGATAGCAATGGGAACAAAGGTCTTTTGAATATACAAGGATGTCATCAAGATATATTATTACCGAGGACTGGAGCATGTCACGGAAAACCTCATTCATAAGGTTTTGAAATACTGCTAGAGCATTTCAAAGTCCAAACGGCATTACCAAATACTCATCATGTCCATCTCGTGTATTAAAAGCTGTCTTCCACTCATCGCCTGGATTTATTCTAACCAAATTATAAGCCCCTCTTATAACCAAGTTATAAGCCTCTCTAAGGTCCAACTTCGTGAAAATCTTAGCTCCTTGCAATCGATCCAAAAGTTCAGGGATAAGTGGTAATGGGTACCTGTCCCGACGGGTAATGGCATTGAGTCCTCGGAAATCTATACATGGACTTAAGGAGCCATCCTTTTCAGCCACAAAGAAAAACCCGGCTCCAGCTGGAGAAGTAGAGGACATGAACCCTCTTTCAAGTTTATCTTGAATATATTGAGTCATAGCTTGAGTCTCAAGTAAAGATAGAGGATATACTTGGCCCCTTAGAGGTATAGAGCCGGGAAGCAAGTCGATTGCACAATCAAAAGGCCAATGTTCTGGTAAAGTTTCTTCATCATCAAACAGCAAAAGGCACCACCTATAACTCTTCAATTAGACTCGGCTCAGCAAAAAAAATGTATGTATGAAAAGATATACTTTTAGTAAAAGCTGCATCAGCAAGCCTGGCGACATGTTCAAACCGGCAAAGTTGAACCGTCCGGTCTTATAATCATTTGTGGCTCTTACCGGCTGTGAAGCCTGTAGAAGTGTTTCTGCATGTTCAGAGTTTTTACATATTTTTTTATGTTGTTGTCATCCCGTGTAGAAACAGTTCTTAAGCATGTGACACTGTCCCGACTATATGAGATGAATCTCTGAGCCCGACAGCGGCTGGTGTTTCGCTGCAAAAATGCAGCTTCATCAGGGGTAAATGACCTTAAAACAGAAGGAGCAGAAAAGTCAAAGTCAGACACGGGAACAAGAAGTAAATCATTTAGCTTAATATCTTTGCGGAGCCAACCTCCTTTTTATGGACGCAAGGTCTCGCAGCAGTTCTTCATGAACGCGGGACAGAGACCGATTACAGCAGGTTGTAAAGATTAAATAGCCCGCGTAAAATGGAACGTAGTGACGTCATGATGTTCTGTTGCCATGACAACTGTATCAACAAAAAACGATAGACGTTTCATAGAAAAACTTGTAATTCTAAAGCGGAGTTTAGACCATTCGGATGCGCTGTGTCAAGCAAATGAATCCACCTTTGTTCCTCTTGCAGCAGGACAGCATTAAAATCTCCTCCACGCCAGGATGGAAAAAGTTGTTCCAAAACGCATACATGCAGTGAATCAAAGTTATGAGCGTGTTCTAAGCAATGTGCAACCAAAGGCGCTGTAGTGCGTGCTTTATTGAGGCAAGATCTATGTTCAGTCATCCTGGTTTTCAGCTGTCATCTTGTTTTACCCACATACCAGAGGTTACAGGGGGCATTGTATGAGATAAACAACTCCTGTTGATGTGCAATCTGTCTGATGTTTTAATGAAAATGTAAAACTGAGTCTGGAGAAAAAAATGACAGAAGTGTCAATCATTATGTTGCACACTGAACAGGAGCCACATGCTTTATGTGACCCTGTGATGCCAGTGTGCTGTTGTTTGCCTGTATCCGAGTGTACTAGCTGGTCTCGTAAGTTGGTTCCACGGGTATAGGTAAACCGTGGGAACTTGTCAAAGTTCTGAATGAAGTTGTAAAATATGCCAATTCTTGACAATGATGTATCATAGAAGAAAAAGGAAGCACACAGGTAAGAATGTCCGGTCGATCCTCTGATTTAGGTAAAAATAACTATTCTCTGTGAGAGTGTCATGAACCCTGCCCGCGGAGCTGTACCCCCGCGAGCAGGCCCTGCTTACCTCACCCCATGCTGCTTCTGCTTCTTCACCCGACGCAGCACGGACGCCGCCGAAGTCTGGCCTTCCCGCGCGGCTGGAGCCGCGGACTTGATTTCCTTCGCGGCCCGGGAGCTGCACCTCATGTCCCTCTTCGCGGCCAGAGTCGCCCCTGACTTTTGCGACATCTTCGCGGCAGGAGGCCGCAAGCCCCAGCCTGGATTAGTGGCTGGAGCCGCCCCCGGGGCCTCCTGCAGCGGCTGGAGCCGCCGCCGTCATCGGGGTCTGCTTTCCAGGCCAGCCCTGCATCTGTACGTCGACGTCTGCAGGACCGCTGTCCACGGTCCTGCACAGCCAGATTCAGTTTCCTGTTCCTCACGCCTCTCTTCAATATTTAAAGGGCCAGCCACAGGAAATGAGTTGGGCCCCACCTATGGACTGATTTCCTGCCTAGCCCTATAAAAGGGCTGTCTTCGCATTACGTCTTCATCTTGCATCGGAGTTACTTCACTCTGGAGGCTCCTGCCTGCCAGAGCTCTGTCAGGTTTTCTTCGTGGAGCTCCTCATCGTTTGTCTTCATGTCATGTCATGTCAAGTCTTCGTGCCAGAGGTCCTTGCCCAGGTGTCCTGGTGTCTCGCCTTGATCTTCTGCTTCCTGATGTCCCAAGTTCCTTGGTGTCTTGCTCCTGTGTCTTCAGCGCTCCCGAGCCTTCTGGTCCTGTCAGGCCCGGCTCCCTCGGATGACGTCTTTCCCGAGCGTGGAGTGGCCTACAGGTGGAATTTGTTCCTGTGCTCCGGAGCCGTCATGTCCTGCCAGCCTTCGTGGTGCCTCGGACGACTCATGGCTCTGTCGTCGAAGTTCTGCCTTGGCTGGATTCTTCCCTGTGCTCGTCCCGTTCTCAGAGTGGTCTGTGACCAGCTTCCTCAGGCTGTGTAAGGTGCGCAGTGGGACAGGGTGGTCCGTGACCAGCCCATTGGGTCTGCCCGTGAAGGTGGGCTGAGTAGGGTGCCCTGAGAGACAGTGCCAATGTTCACCCTCCCAGCTTCTCGTCTCATCTGGACTTCGTCAAGTTCCTCGTCTCGTCCTGGATGCTGTTGCATCAGTCTTGGTGTCATGTCTTCGCTTCAACGTCTTGTTCCTGATGTAGACGCATCGACCATTGGACGGTGATGCCATTGCATCGACCCTGGTTCATGATGTCTTCGCATCAGCCTTGGTGTCATGTCTTGTTCCAGCCCTCGTCTCTGATGCCGTCCACATCAGCCTTGGTGTCATGTCTTCGTCTGTGATGCCGTTGCATCAACCTCGGTGTCATGTCTTCATGTCAAGGCCCGTCTGCCCTCGTCCTCAGGCCAGGCCTGCTGCTCCATGCTGATCCAAGCGGCAGGTCCGAAAGGGCTCGGAATGGTCGGAGGACCATTCACATTCCAACATCATGTTGTTGGCCTTGGGAGCTTGCAGGCCTGGCAGAGGGTAAGACCGTCAGCCATGCTGGAACATGCCGTCAACCCTCAGTTCGGCCCTGGATCCGTCTGGGGTCGGGCTGAGGCCCAAGGGCACGAAAACACCCGTTATGTAACAGAATGCAAGGCCTTTTGAGGCCGTTCACGTAACAGTGAGAATTTAGCTCTGTTGTTGGTTCTTTTTATACAACGTCTAGGGTAACCTCTTGCCTGTAATCTGGCACTTAAAAAACGTGCTTGAAAATTAAAATCCGTTACAGTAGTACATAGCCACCGAATTCGAAAAAAATTGGCTGACTGGCAGATTTTCTTTTAAACTGCGGGGGTGTGCACTATCGAAATGCAAAAACGAATTGCTTGAAATAGGTTTTTTGTATAATGTGGTGATAAATTTCCCAGAGGTCTTAATAATAGTAATGTCCAAAAAAGGAATGCTGTCCATCTGAATATCAGCTGTAAAGTGCAAATGGCTGTTGCATCCGTTTAGCCAGACCAAAAACAGAGACAAAGTTTCAGTGGTGCCTGACCACAAAAGGAAGATGTCATCAATGTATTGTTTCCACACTATGATGTTGTGTAAAAAAGGATTGTTTATATAAATACATTGATTCTCAAAATTTGCCATACATAAATTAGCCAAATCAGGGGCCATGGTGACCCCCATGGCTGTCCCATAAATCTGCTGAAAAAAGGCTCCCTCAAAAGCAAAAACATTTTTGTGAGGGCTATCTTTAATAAGGATCGTAGAAAATCAGTGGGAATCCTTTGTGGCTGTGGGCATGCTTCAAAAAATTGTGTGGCTATGTCTATAGCCTCATCCTGTTGGATGCTTCTGTACAAGGCCTCTACGTCAAGTGTAACCATCTTCAAATGAGATGCGTGTCCATCAAAAGATTCAAGAAACTGGCTCATGGCTTGCGAATCTCTAATATAAGATTTCTGCAATGGTATATAGGGTGCCAAAAAATAATCTATAAACTTCAATTAGGGTTCTAACAAAGAACCTCTGCTGGATACGATGGGTCTCCCAGGAGGTTGTGTAATGTTTTTGTGTATCTTAGGAAGGACATAAAAAACAGGGACCTTGGGAAATTTCTTCATCAAAAAAATGGTCTCCTGAGAGGTTACGTATCCTGTTTCTGTGCCTATTTTAACTAGGGCTTCAATTTCTATCGACAGTTCGTTAGTTGGATTAGTTTGTAGAAGTCTGTAAAAATTCTGATTGTTCAATTGCCTATAGACCTCTGTTAGGTAGTCGATGCGATGAAGAAGTACTATCTTTCCCCCTTTGTCTGCAGGTTTTACAATCAGATCTGAATTATCACAAAGGGATTTCAAGGCTGAAAGCTCCTGTCTGGTCATGTTAGAAAAGAGCGTTTGCTCGAGAATCTTTCCCATAGGTCTTGTATGGTCCTTTGATAAAAAGTGGTGATAACTGGGTCCAATGGACCAGGGGGCATCCATGTCGATTTGTTCTTTAATATGGACATCTCTGGACCACTTGGTTGTTCAGCAAAAAAATGCTTAATATGCAATGTGCGAACGAACTTGAAGAATGCCACTTCTAATTTAAATAAGTCAACTTTGGGAGAAGGTATAAAAGTTAACCCTTTTTCCAAGACCTGAGTTTGTGTAGAAGTGAGTCTGACTGAAGACAAATTGCATATCAAAGATTCTGACGGGATTGGGAACGAATTTGTCTGTTGTTGTGTTGAGGGTCGTCTTGCCAACTGACTCTTCGTGACCGGGGTGGTTGTCGATATCCCTGGCCTCAGCCTAAAAAACGATTGTCTCCACTCGCTTTCTTTCCAGGATAATTCGTGGTAGGTCTGTTCACAATTTCATCTCTAGAGGAATCATCAATCCCGGAGTCAAAGGTGGTTGTGTTAACTTTGGATTTGGCTTTTTCACTCATCCAGGGATATACATACCCCTGGGTATAATCTCATTCGTCCCTTTGAAATTTCTCGAATTTCAATTTTTTGTTATCTGATTGAAGTTTATCAATGGAGTCATTTAATTTATTAAGTTGTTCAGTGAAAGTGTCATGATCCATAGTAGTTAATAGTTGTTCTTTGATTGATGAAATCTCTTTTGTCTGTGCAGTTTTTATGATTAAAATCATCAGGTCTAGACTACACTTATTCAATATGACATTCCAGTCTTGGGGAAAATCAGGGTCTTCTTTATAAAGATGAGGCTCCTTTAGGATGCGCAACCCTCTAGGAATCCTGTGTGTCTGCATGTAAGGAGGTACGTGTAGAACGCCGAAACAGCTTATTTAAAACAGTCCATCTCAGTTGATACAGTCCTGGATCCAAATATAGATGGTCTAGTAAGCAGGGCTTGCAACTCAGCGTCAGAAAAGCTGAGAGTTTTTAGCGGCTCTGTTCCTGACATCGCTCAACAAATTGACAAATCGAAAAAAACAAAGAGCACTATGTTGGTTCTGAATGTCAAAATCAAACAGCAAAAGGTACCACCTATAACTCTTCAATTAGACTCGGCTCAGCAAAAAAAAAAATGTATGTATGAAAAAATATACTTTTAGTAAAAGCCGCATCAGCAAGCCTGGCGACGTGTTCAAACCGGCAAAGTTGAACCGTCTGGTATTATAATCATTTGCGGCTCTTACCAGCTGTGAAGCCTGTAGAAGTGTTTTTGCATGTTCAGAGTTTTTACATATTTTTTATGTTGTTGTCATCCTGTATAGAAACAGTTCCTAAGCATGTGACACTGTCCCGACTATATGAGATGAATCTCTGAGCCCGACAGTGGCTGGTGTTTCGCTGCAAAAATGCAGCTTCATCAGGGGTAAATGACCTTAAAACAGAAGGAGCAGAAAAGTCAAAGTCAGACACGGGAACAAGAAGTAAATCACTTAGCTTAATATCTTCACGGAGCCAACCTCCTTTTTACGGACGCCAGGTCTCGCAGCAGTTCTTCATGAACGCGGAACATAGACCGATTACAGCAGGTTGTAAAGATTAAATAGCCCGCGTAAAATGGAACGTGGTGACGTCACGACGTTCCGTTGCCATGACAACTGTATCAACAAAAAATGATAGAAGTCTCATAGAAAAACTTATAATTCTAGAGCGGAGTTTAGACCATTCGGATGCGCTGTGTCAAGCAAATGAATCCACCGTTGTTCCTCTTGCAGCAGGACAGCATTAAAATCTCCCCCAAGCCAGGATGGAAAAAGTTGTTCCAAAATGCATACACGCAGTGAATCAAAGTTATGAGCATGTTCTAAGCAATGTGCAACCAAAGGCGCTATAGTGCATATTGTGTTGGAATACCGATTCAAGATCGTATTCGAGATCGGACTAACTTATTTAGGCATGAAGAAAAACAAGTTGATCCCCATACTGTTATTTGTAAAGTTTCCCAATTAATTTGAGGTGAGTGTTTCTGTAGCCAAGGGAGTCCTAAAATCACTGGATGAATGGTCTTTTCCAGAATGAAAAAACGTGATTTGTTCTTCATGAAGAGCCCCCGTATGAAGAGTTATAGGAGCAGTGATAGAGGTCACCCAATCAGGAAGTGGACTTCCATGTATAGAGGAAATTTGCAGAGGAGGACTTTTGGAAAGTATTGGAAGCTGTAATTCTTTTACCAACTCAGCTAAAATGAAGTTCCCTTCAGCTCCCGAATCAATGAATGCCATAGTAGAGAAGATCCCGCCTGAGTAGTGCAATGATACTGGAACATTGCATTGGGGGGCAGTATTTACACAGCCTAAGGTCAGCTCCCCTATAACTCCTAGGCTCTTGAGTTTTTCCGGCCTTTCTTTACACTGAGCTAGCAAGTGACCCTTATCTCTAGAATAGAGACAGAGGCCTAAAGATCGATGTCGTTGCCGTTCCTCTGGTGTAAAAGGAGTGCAACCAAGTTGCATGGGCTCCTCTGAACGTGGTGAGTCCGTTTTGGTAGGCAAAAGAGTTAAAGGCCGGGAAAAAGATGGTGCTAATGGAATGGGTCGACGTCCAGTTTTTACCTCTTGAGCTTGTTGAAGTCGCCGGTCAATGCGACCAGTCAAATTAATTAAGGACTACAGATCCTCAGGTAGTTCTCTAGCAGCAAGCATGTCCTTAATTTTGGTTGAAAGACCTCCCAAGAAAACACTCTGCAGACTATCCTCTCGCCAGCCCAGCTCAGAGGCCAGGGTGCGGAACTCAACCGCATAATCAACCAGAGGATGGGCACATTGACTTAAATGCAAAAGTTCTGTGGCGGCTGTAGATTGTCTGGCCGGCTCATCAAAAACCTGTTTGAAGATTTGCACAAACCTTGGTAGATCTGACAGCAAGGAGTTGCCATGCTCCCAAAGAGAAGCCCAGGCCAGAGCTCGACCATCCAATAAAGACAAAATGTACATCGTCTTTACCTGATCCGACAGAAATTGAATCGGTTGAAGTGAAAAACGCAGTTCTTGCAGTTTGGCCTCAATTGTATGAGCTAATACAAAATATTTACCTAATTCCCTAGTTCCATTGACCATTTATGTGCAAGTACAGAGAGCAACTCCCCAAACTCCTCTAAAAATACAATTGTACCAAAAGGCAAGTGTATTGGAGCATCTGATCACTTTTTGAAATAAAGGAAAATTCCGTGGGGTGCCAGGCTATCTTAGCCTGAATCTGATGAAGATAATGTCTTTCTTGTAAGTACATATATTTTATTTATTTATTTAACTTCTTTTACTATACCGACACTCAAGACCAGGTCTTATCGTACCGGTTTACATTAGAACATGGGGAAAAAAAACCCAATTAACGTATAAGTGGAAATGAGAAGTTACATTAAAACAGGGAGAGTAAAAACATGGATGTCGGAAGATAGGACAGAATTATATAGAACTTATATTTTATATATATATATAAAATATATATATAGAACTGTGAATGGGGAATACAGCAACATTGTTGTAGTTGCGCAAATGACACTACTACCTTTTGCTCAGCAGAATAAAGGTTCCCCGAGTTTGGGAGGCAAGATGGCGTCCTGAATGGGACACGAACACAGAGCTGCTCCTTACCTCATTTCAGAATCTGTGTTTCCTGAGCTGCTAAGCCAAAACGAAAGGCGAGGGGTTTTCCCTCTATACCGACCCAACTTTCAGAGCAAACTGATTACAACCTTTCTATCCCAAGGAGCTGTAAATTTCAGGGAGGGAATCCCCATTGCGAAAGCGTCTGGAGGAAAGGCATTTCATCAGGGGCAGAGGTTTCCCTTAGTCCCCCCGATGTGCGACCACCGGCAGCCAGAGAAACGCCGACCCAAGACGCCCTGCAGGAGTTGCAGACTGATGAGGTCAGCGCTGAGAGTCTGCAGGGGGATTCGTCAATGAGGTCGGCTGAACCAGAAAGCAGAGGAGAAGAAGCATCGGGGGAGGTAGTTTCAGCTCCTGTTGCTTCAACAGTTCCAGTGACCTCTGCAGTGAACCCACTAACATCACGGGAACAACCAGGAATTCTGGCAAGACCTGCAGTCGTAACACTGGAATCCCTGTGGGAATTATCCACTGGACTTATTGGCTGTAAGGGAATGCAACAGTAAGTTGGATTCATTTTCTTTTCAAATGAATCAGAAAATACTATTGCAAGAGAACACTTTTCTCAAGTTCAGACATCTCTCGTAAAGGCAGAGACAGATAAAGAATTTTAATGTGGCAACCATTAAAGATAGAACAGCCCTGTCCCGACGCTTGGAAATGACGGAGAACTGGAACCGCTGTTTGAACCTACGTTTGATTAACTTTCCTAGAATCATGGGAGAACTGCCGATGATTACTTTTAAAAGATATCTCACAGAAATACTTCAATTACCTGAATCACAATTTCCTGCAATAAATAAGGTTGGGTTTTTTTGCCTACAAATAATGTTCAAAATCGTTAAAATGATGCTGCAGCTCCCTCTATTGATTTTCAGAATTTGATCACATTTTTGGAATACTCAGCTATAGAGATCATAAAATGTTCTACTTTGCTGGTGTCACTAATTATAGAACAAGACATTAGTAAGTTAATGTCTTTTTACTTTAGGCATTTAAATTCCTTATTCCATGGCAGCAAAATTCGATTGTTCCCTGATATCTCAAGGGTCACTCAGGAGAGAAGGAAGGGTTTTCTGAGCATGAGACAGGAGGCTATATCTAAAGGGGCCTCCTTTATATTACGATACCCCTGCAAATGTATCATAAAGAAAGAGAGTGATACCTATATATTCTTTTCTCCCGAACGGCTGCGAGTTTACTTAGATTCTTTTCTTTCCCAGGAAGTACCATAGGGAACCAGATAAATAAAAGAAAAACAGCTCTGTGATCAAGTAAAGCCTTATTATATTTCTTTAATTTCCTAATACTCCTCTAAGTTTAGCCTCCGGAGTCTCAATTGTATTGAGATTAGGGTTAGCCCATTAGAATTTTCTTGTGTTATATATGTAATTACTTATGTTAAAAAATGTTCTCTAATGTGGTATAACATGTTTCCTGTATACTTTAAAATACTTCATGTATTAGAAAAAGTGATAAATAATTAAAAAAAAAAAAAAAAGTTCCCCAAGTTTGACTCCATTCCTATGCCATATGTGAAATAATTGATTCTGTATACCAGGTATAAATGCAGGGTTCCCCACAAATTCTATTAAATCTGTTGCCTACAGATTGTTCCCCTCCTTCCCCCACATAAATCTCCAGGCTAGTATCACTGGTCTGAGAAGCACATCTTTTCCTGCAACACCGATATTCGGGATAAGGGAAGCTCTGCAAAGAACTCCTCGTATTGGGATATAATCGCCTGTTTCCGGGCATACAGGTCATAAGAACATAAGAAAATGCCATACTGGGTCAGACCAAGGGTCCATCAAGCCCAGCATCCTGTTTCCAACAGTGGCCAATCCAGGCCATAAGAACCTGGCAAGTACCCAAAAACTAAGTCCATTCCATGTAACCATTGCTAATGGCAGTGGCTATTCTCTAAGTGAACTTAATAGCAGGTAATGGACTTCTCCTCCAAGAACTTATCCAATCCTTTTTAAACACAGCTATACTAACTGCACTAACCACATTCGCTGGCAACAAATTCCAGAGTTTAATTGTGCGTTGAGTAAAAAAGAACTTTCTCCGATTAGTTTTAAATGTGCCCCATGCTAACTTCATGGAGTGCCCCCTAGTCTTTCTACTATCCGAAAGAGTAAATAACCGATTCACATCTACCCGTTCTAGACCTCTCATGATTTTAAACACCTCTATCATATCCCCCCTCAGTCGTCTCTTCTCCAAGCTGAAAAGTCCTAACCTCTTTAGTCTTTCCTCATAGGGGAGCTGTTCCATTCCCCTTATCATTTTGGTAGCCCTTCTCTGAACCTTCTCCATCGCAATTATATCTTTTTTGAGATGCGGCGACCAGAATTGTACACAGTATTCAAGGTGCGGTCTCACCATGGAGCGATACAGAGGCATTATGACATTTTCCGTTTTATTCACCATTCCTTTTCTAATAATTCCCAACATTCTGTTTGCTTTTTTGACTGCCGCAGCACACTGCACCGACGATTTCAGTGTGTTATCCACTATGACACCTAGATCTCTTTCTTGGGTTGTAGCACCTAATATGGAACCCAACATTGTGTAATTATAGCACGGGTTATTTTTCCCTATATGCATCACCTTGCACTTATCCACATTAAATTTCATCTGCCATTTGGATGCCCAATTTTCCAGTCTCACAAGGTCTTCCTGCAATTTATCACAATCTGCTTGTGATTTAACTACTTTGAACAATTTTGTGTCATCTGCAAATTTGATTATCTCACTCGTCGTATTTCTTTCCAAATTATTTATAAATATATTGAACAGTAAGGGTCCCAATACAGATCCCTGAGGCACTCCACTGTCCACTCCCTTCCACTGAGAAAATTGCCCATTTAATCCTACTCTCTGTTTCCTGTCTTTTAGCCAGTTTGCAATCCACGAAAGGACATCGCCACCTATCCCATGACTTTTTACTTTTCCTAGAAGCCTCTCATGAGGAACTTTGTCAAACGCCTTCTGAAAATCCAAGTATACTATATCTACCGGTTCACCCTTATCCACATGTTTATTAACTCCTTCAAAAAAGTGAAGCAGATTTGTGAGGCAAGACTTGCCCTGGGTAAAGCCATGCTGACTTTGTTCCATTAAACCATGTCTTTCTATATGTTCTGTGATTTTGATGTTTAGAACACTTTTCATTATTTTTCCTGGCACTGAAGTCAGGCTAACCGGTCTGAAGTTTCCCGGATCACCCCTGGAGCCCTTTTTAAATATTGGGGTTACATTAGCCACCCTCCAGTCTTCAGGTACAATGGATGATTTTAATGATAGGTTATAAATTTTTACTAATAAGTCTGAAATTTCATTTTTTAGTTCCTTCAGAACTCTGGGGTGTATACCATCCAGTCCAGGTGATTTACTGCTCTTCAGTTTGTCAATCAGGCCTACCACATCTTCTAGGTTCACTGTGATTTGATTCAGTCCATCTGAATCATTACCCATGAAAACCTTCTCCATTACGGGTACCTCCCCAACATCCTCTTCAGTAAACACCGAAGCAAAGAAATCATTTAATCTTTCCACGATGGCCTTATCTTCTCTAAGTGCCCCTTTAACCCCTCGATCATCTAACGGTCCAACTGACTCCCTCACGGGCTTTCTGCTTCGGATATATTTAAAAAAGTTTTTACTGTGAGTTTTTGCCTCTACAGCTAACTTCTTTTCAAATTCTCTCTTAGCCTGTCTTATCAATGTCTTACATTTAGCTTGCCAATGTTTATGCTTTATCCTATTTTCTTCTGTTGGATCCTTCTTCCAATTTTTGAATGAAGATCTTTTGGCTAAAATAGCTTCTTTCACCTCCCCTTTTAACCATGCCGGTAATTGTTTTGCCTTCTTTCCACCTTTCTTAATGTGTGGAATACATCTGGACTGTGCTTCTAGAATGGTATTTTTTAACAATGACCACGCCTCTTGGACATTTTTTACTTTTGTAACTGCTCCTTTCAGTTTTTTTCTAACAAGTTCTAACAAGTTTTCTCATTTTATCAAAATTGTAGCATAATATTCGTTATACCCGCTGTGGTGGTAGTTAGCTTCCCCTGATCATCTTATAGACCGGTAGTATATTGCTTCAGTTTGGAAATTCATACCAAATGCGTCCTGAGCTTTCTAATTTTGTTTCCTTGGCAGAACAAGACTGACTTGTAGCACAAAATGTGTTGCATTTCATGCTGAGAGAGCAAGGCATTCAATGATCTTCGAATGTTATTCATGTGCTGCAACACTTCTGGCTGCATAGTGGCTATATGGTGTTTTTTGAGAGAATGCAATTGTTCACCCAAATTTAATATCTTTGTCCCTCTGTTTTTTTTTTATACGCCACATACAGTTTAATCTGCCCTCTAATTACTACCTTCACAGCATTCCAGAAGGTCTCAGCACTTACATCAGAAGAAGAATTCAATGTTACATATTCATCCCAGTGTTTTTTCATATAAACTTTGAAATCAGGGTCATGATACAAGAATGGTTGCAACCTCCAGGCAAAGGGGGAAGTCATTTATTGACAAAGTTCAGTCCCAAATGAATGGGTGCATGATCAGAAATCGTGAATGTGCCAATACTTTTAAATCCAACCTTGGGGAACAGCTCCAAAGAAATTAAAACATAATCAGTTCTAGAATAGGAATCATGGACTCATGAATAAAATGTATAATCTTTCTTTAAAGGATGTAAAGAACAACAAACATCCATCAGTTGCAATTTCTGCATCAAAAAGTGAACCCCTTCCGAAGACTTATTTGATTTTTTAGCTCTTATAGGTTGGGTATCGAGCTGAAGGGAGATCAAAATCACCTGCCATCACTATTTTATAAGAGGGATATTGACTGAGAAGAATCATTAATTTACAGAAAAAGGATTGGTCAAACACGTTAAGCACATAGACACCACAAAAGACCATGGCTTCATGTAGAATTTTGTCTACTAGAATAATATAGCTCCCTGCACTGTCTATTATCTTATGTTCCAAAACAAAGGGACAAGATTTATGAAATAAAATGGCTACACCCCCTTTGCCTCGTAGAAAATGAAGCATAATCAGTGGCCCACCCAATCCTGCTTGAGTTTTCTGTGTTCCTTGTCATCTAAGTGAGTTTCCTGAAGGAATGCAATATGAGATTTTTTTTTTTAAACTAAGTATTTTTTTCTGCTTAACAAGGTGAATGGATGCCATCTACATTAAGGGAAATTATATGTAAATCAGCCATTACACATTTTCCATAAATCAGAAAATCTCAACACTTCACATCTGTTTTGTTGGGAAGTGATTGCCCAGCCTTGATCACCCCCCACATAGTCATGATAGTATTCAGGGGAACAAAAACTACGAATCCATATAGTCAAAGTCCATACTTATAGACTACACTTTCCACTTCAAATATCCAACATCACCATTCATACCACATACACACCACATCCGTCCACCCCCACATCGTATCCACACACAATCCAGAGTAGTTCCCCAAATCCCTCTCAACTGAGATCCAACCCACCAAAATAAAGACAAAAATACAAAACCAAAAACTCCAGACCATCTCCAAGGTCCTTGGACCACCCCATCTGGTTCTATTCTAGGGTGACCCGAGACCCCCATGTACATCACAACACAAATAATCTGCAAAAACCAACATTTTCTTTTGGTGACAATTGCTCATAACATACTTTGCGGCATTTGCTTCAGTAGACTGAGAAAGGAGAGTTCTCACACAAGTGCAAAATAAAATGTAAGCCAACTGCTCAAAAATTTAGCAGCCTTTGGCCCTTATGAATCCATGATAAGAACATTCCGAAGGCAATCAAAAAGCAATAAAGTAATCATAGAAACCAGCAAAAAAAGCCAAAAACAAAAATAGTTTTAAAGAAAAAAAGAATTAAAATGAAAATCATGTGTTGTGGCTTGTCGTCCTCTGTATGCGATGAATCCCCTACCCAGCATTTCCAACATAGGGAGCAAGGGAAAATTCCAAAGCATTTAATCAAACAAACACCACACTTAAAAAGCACAGTCTGGTGGATATGTATAGCTTATCCACTAGAAACCTTTCTGTCTCGAGCCAAAGCATTAGCTTTCATCTCTTGGAAAAGTCCCCCATAAAAAAAACCAAAAAATGCCAAAGCATATATGCACTTCCACATCTTGCACATAATGTCCAAAAAAATAAATATCTACCAATCAAGGACCCTTTAATCCAACCTCATGGTGAACTCAGGCATTCCAACAGTTTCAAAGCTTGATCCTTCGTGGTAACAACGGTAGCTGTACCCTTGTGAAACACTTTAAGCTTTGCGGGGTATAGTAGCACAAACTTGACTCCCTTCCTACGAACAAATTGGTGTCAATGCCTTACTGCATTCAGTCACTTTAGCAGAATAATCATTAAACAAAAGAATTTTGGAGCCATCATGTTGAATCTGGTGGTCCCCACCGTGCTTCTTTTTAAATTTTTTTTTATAATTTTTTCTTTATTGAATTTTCAGTTAATCTAACGCAAAATACAGGAAATGATATGAGAATCATAATCTTTAATAATTATAATCAAAAAATAAAAAGTTCTACATAATCAACCATAATTTTGGGGGGAACAAGGAAATATGCAGTCTTACCATAGTATTCTATTCTAAGTGCATATTCAAATAACATAAAATTAAATTATAGTAAGGAGAGTTTAATTATTCATTTTGGTTATCATTACTATCTCCTCCAGGTCTCCTATCTGACAAAAAGGTCTCTAGATGGAGAGGGTCAGAGAAACTAAATTTTTTCCCCTGAAAGGGAACAAAACATAAGGATATTTCAAAAATAAATTAACTCCTAATGCTATTAATTTACCTTTCAGGGACAGGAAATGCCTCCGTCTAGCTTGTGTAGATCTAGAGACATCGGGGAAAATTTGTATTTTCTGACCACAGAATGCCAAGTTCTTATTCCTAACAAAAATTATCTCCTATTCTCTATCTCATTCATTGTTCTTGTCAAATTTTCTATATTTTCCATTTTGTTGTATATAGCTAGACTATCCTTAATATGAATACTTTCCGTATCTTGTAATAATCGCACTTTGGCTGCTAACACACCCACACTATTTTCCAAACTGGAAATCTTTTTTGCCTGTTCCTCAATCAACAAACTATTTGAATTAACAATAGAAGATAAGGAAGCATTTACTTGAGAGACATTTGAGTCTAATTTGGAGATCATTAAACAAAGGTCTGTCCTTTGTGCATACATGTCGTTATGACTCTTTATCCACTAGGGTTGAATTGTACAAATTTTTCCGTCATTTACATTTGAAGGAGTTCTTTGGGGATAATGCAATGTTGATGGATTCCTCAAAGTTGTATAAACCTTCTAAATGGTCACCCCCACGGCACCTAGTCCACTATTACAGGCATTTCAGACTTTGGTTCTGGAAGATCTGAATGAGATAGAGAATAGGAGAGAATTTTTGTCGTTCAATCTTGCTAAAGACGAATGGAGTTCTTTAGGTCAATTACGGGAAGATACATCTATTTGCATTGTTGCTGCAGACAAGGGGGGTGGCATAGTGGTGATGAATCAGTTGGATTACCATGAGGAAGTAATGAGACAATTGAACGACAGATTATCTTATGTACAATTGGACACTGACATATCAGAGAATTTACACATTCGAATAAATGAGATTTTGGATCAAGCTGTTAAGGATAAAGTCATTTCTGAAAAGGAATATAGATTTCTTACTGTATCCTGTCCCACGGTAGCATATTTTTATATTCTACCTAAGGTTCATAAATCTTTGATCAAGTCCCCATGAAGACCAATTGTAGCGGGGATAGGTACAGTACTGGAACCCTTAGCTAAATTGCTTGATTATAATTTACAACCTAATGTATTAAACATTCAATCCTATATACGAGATACCACTGATTTCATCACACAATTAGCGAACCTCCCTGAGGTGGAAGATAATTGGATTTTGGTTACAGCGGACATCATGTCCTTATATACCAGTATTCCTCAGAGTGAGGCCTTTAACATCATTGAAACTGAGCTTAGACGAAATGGGCTGTCGAATCGACGTATTGAATTTTTATTGGTTATCGCTGAGATTACCCTTACCTCGAATATTTTCAGTTATAATCAACAATTGTATTTACAGACTAAGGGGATCCCTATGGGGTCCCCGATGGCACCTAGCGTCACATGCCTGTATGTGTCTCATTTTGAACAGACATATCTATTCCTCCCGATGGTACACTCACATTGTTAGTTGGAAGAGATACATAGATGATTTGTTCTTTATTTGGCAAGGTTTAGAAGAAGAACTGGATCAATTTCTAGTGGTATTAAATACGAGTGATGCAAATTTAAAATTTACTGTGACTAAGCACACTCAACCAGTTAATTTTTTGGATACTCAGGTATTCATTCACCAGGGGAGGCTTGTTACCACGGTTTACAGGAAGGTAACGGATAAAAACACATTGCTACACTATGACAGTTATCATCCAAAAAAATTGAAGGACAACATTCCTGTTGGACAATTCTTACGTTATAGATGTTTATGTAGTTCTACTCTAGATTTTAAGATCCAGGCTCAAATTTTGTCCGATAGGTTTATAGCACGTGGGTATACACGGTCTTGTATTAGGAAAGCCTACAAGAGAGCATTGTATGCTCACAGAGAAAATCTGTTCCTGCCTACTAACAAGAACACACCTTCCCGGGTAATTTGTGCGGTACCCTATTCTCGGAAAGTGTTTGATATAAAGAACGCCATCTTATTTATTTATTTATTTAGAATTTTTATATACCGACATTCTCGATACAAATATCAAATCAGATCGGTTTCCATTATAACAAAACAGTCGCGGTTAAGGCGTTACATTAAACAGGGTGTCTGAACAATAGAACATAAGAACATAAGAACATAAGAACATAAGAAAATGCCATACTGGGTCAGACCAAGGGTCCATCAAGCCCAGCATCCTGTTTCCAACAGTGGCCAATCCAGGCCATAAGAACCTGGCAAGTACCCAAAAACTAAGTCTATTCCATGTAACCATTGCTAATGGCAGTGGCTATTCTCCAAGTGAACTCAATAGCAGGCAATGGACCTCTCCTCCAAGAACCCATCCAATCCTTTTTTAAACACAGCTATACCAACTGCACGAACCACATTCTCTGGCAACAAATTCCAGAGTTTAATTGTGCGTTGAGTAAAAAAGAACTTTCTCCGATTAGTTTTAAATGTGCCCCATGCTAACTTCATGGAGTGTCCCCTAGTTTTTCTACTATCCGAAAGAGTAAATAACCGATTCACATCTACCCGTTCTAGACCTCTCATGATTTTAAACACCTCTATCATATCCCCCCTCAGTCGTCTCTTCTCCAAGCTGAAAAGTCCTAACCTCTTTAGTCTTTCCTCATAGGGGAGTTGTTCCATTCCCCTTATCATTTTGGTAGCCCTTCTCTGTACCTTCTCCATCGCAATTATATCTTTTTTGAGATGCGGCGACCAGAATTGTACACAGTATTCAAGGTGCGGTCTCACCATGGAGCGATACAGAGGCATTATGACATTTTCCGTTTTATTCATCATTCCTTTTCTAATAATTCCCAACATTCTGTTTGCTTTTTTGACTGCCGCAGCACACTGAACCGACGATTTCAATGTGTTATCCACTATGACACCTAGATCTCTTTCTTGGGTTGTAGCACCTAATATGGAACCCAACATCGTGTAATTATAGCATGGGTTATTTTTCCCTATATGCATCACCTTGCACTTATCCACATTAAATTTCATCTGCCATTTGGATGCCCAGTTTTCCAGTTTCACAAGGTCTTCCTGCAATTTATCACAATCTGCTTGTGATTTAACTACTCTGAACAATTTTGTGTCATCTGCAAATTTGATTATCTCACTCGTCGTATTTCTTTCCAGATCATTTATAAATATATTGAACAGTAAGGGTCCCAATACAGATCCCTGAGGCACTCCACTGTCCACTCCCTTCCACTGAGAAAATTGCCCATTTAATCCTACTCTCTGTTTCCTGTCTTTTAGCCAGTTTGCAATCCACGAAAGGACATCGCCACCTATCCCATGACTTTTTACTTTTCCTAGAAGCCTCTCATGAGGAACTTTGTCAAACGCCTTCTGAAAATCCAAGTATACTATATCTACCGGTTCACCTTTATCCACATGTTTATTAACTCCTTCAAAAAAGTGAAGCAGATTTGTGAGGCAAGACTTGCCCTGGGTAAAGCCATGCTGACTTTGTTCCATTAAACCATGTCTTTCTATATGTTCTGTGATTTTGATGTTTAGAACACTTTCCACTATTTTTCCTGGCACTGAAGTCAGGCTAACCGGTCTGTAGTTTCCCGGATTGCCCCTGGAGCCCTTTTTAAATATTGGGGTTACATTTGCTATCCTCCAGTCTTCAGGTACAATGGATGATTTTAATGATAAGTTACAAATTTTTACTAATAGGTCTGAAATTTCATTTTTTAGTTCCTTCAGAACTCTGGGGTGTATACCATCCGGTCCAGGTGATTTACTACTCTTCAGTTTGTCAATCAGGCCTACCACATCTTCTAGGTTCACCGTGATTTGATTCAGTCCATCTGAATCATTACCCATGAAAACCTTCTCCATTATGGGTACCTCCCCAACATCCTCTTCAGTAAACACCGAAGCAAAGAAATCATTTAATCTTTCCGCGATGGCCTTATCTTCTCTAAGTGCCCCTTTAACCCCTCGATCATCTAACGGTCCAACTGACTCCCTCACAGGCTTTCTGCTTCGGATATATTTAAAAAAGTTTTTACTGTGAGTTTTTGCCTCTACAGCCAACTTCTTTTCAAATTCTCTCTTAGCCTGTCTTATCAATGTCTTACATTTAACTTGCCAATGTTTATGCTTTATCCTATTTTCTTCTGTTGGATCCTTCTTCCAATTTTTGAATGAAGATCTTTTGGCTAATATAGCTTCTTTCACCTCCCCTTTTAACCATGCCGGTAATCGTTTTGCCTTCTTTCCACCTTTCTTAATGTGTGGAATACATCTGGACTGTGCTTCTAGAATGGTATTTTTTAACAATGACCACGCCTCTTGGACATTTTTTACTTTTGTAGCTGCTCCTTTCAGTTTTTTTCTAACAATTTTTCTCATTTTATCAAAGTTTCCCTTTTGAAAGTTTAGCACGAGAGCCTTGGATTTGCACACTGTTCCTTTTCCAGTCATTAAATCAAATTTGATCATATTATGATCACTATTGCCAAGCGGCCCCACCACCGTTACCTCTCTCACCAAGTCCTGTGCTCCACTGAGAATTAGATCTAAAATTGCTCCCTCTCTCGTCGGTTCCTGAACCAATTGCTCCATAAAGCTATCATTTATTCCATCCAGGAACGTTATCTCTCTAGCATGACCCGATGATACATTTACCCAGTCTATATTGGGGTAATTGAAGTCTCCCATTATTACTGCACT
Organism: Rhinatrema bivittatum; assembly: GCF_901001135.1. Lineage (NCBI taxonomy): Eukaryota > Metazoa > Chordata > Amphibia > Gymnophiona > Rhinatrematidae > Rhinatrema > Rhinatrema bivittatum. The sequence continues at coordinate 167,363 of NW_021820708.1, forward strand.
ACCAATTTGGTTAGCTTCCCTAATTTCTCTTAGCATTTCACTTTCCATCTCACCATCTTGACCAGGTGGACGGTAGTATACCCCTATCACTGTAGTCTTCCCTGATACACAAGGGATTTCTACCCATAAAGATTCAATTTTGTATTTAGTCTCATGCAGGATGTTTATCCTGTTGGACTCTATGCCATCCCGGACATAAAGCGCCACACCTCCTCCCGACTGCTCCTCTCTGTCATTGCGATATAATTTGTACCCCGGTATAGCACTGTCCCATTGGTTATCCTCTTTCCACCATGTCTCTGAGATGCCAATTAAGTCTATATCATCATTTACTGCTATACATTCTAATTCTCCCATCTTACTTCTTAGACTTCTGGCATTAGCATACAAACATTTCAAAGTTTGTTTTTTGTTTGTATTTTTATTCTGCTTTTTAATTGATAGGGATAAGTTAGAATTTTTTAGCTCAGGTGAGTTTTTAGTTACAGGCACTTTGACTACTTTTCTAATTATTGGAACCTCACTGTCGGGATGCCCTAATTCTAATGCATCATTAGTATCCTTTAAAGATACATCTCTCCGAACCATGCGCTGCTGAGCGACTGTCGGCTTTCCCCTTTGTTCTAGTTTAAAAGCTGCTCTATCTCCTTTTTAAATATTAGATAGTCATAAATGAATCGTCGAACAGCGTTAATAGACGTAACAAAATAAATAAAATAAAATTGAATGATACATGTAACAGCGAACAATGTTAATGGGCGTAACATGAACTAATGAACTAATGCATCTACTAGGGTGTCTTTCATAACATATGGACTGTCCAAATCAGGCGTAGCGGGCCCTAAGGGAAGTGATAGTGATCATGGGTCTTGTAGTGGGCTGTTATGCCCTTTGACCGGTGTCAGAGTGTTCTTGAGATTCCGGGAAGGCTTGTCGGAAGAGCCATGTTTTTAGGTGTTTCTTAAAAGTTTGATGACATGTTTCTTGGCGAAGCTCCGGAGGCAGTGAGTTCCAGAGGGTGGGCCCGGCAATAGAGAATGCTCGTTTTCTTAATGAGGTTTTGACCGGAGGAGCATATAGAGATCCTTTGTAAGCGTATCTGTTAGGTCTTTGTGATGTATGAGGGCGGAGTTGCGTGCTTAGATTGAGGTGGGCAATGCCACTAATGTCCTTGTGGATCATCATTAACGTTTTGAAGGCGATCCTGGATTTTATAGGGAGCCAGTGAAGACCGTGTAGAATTGGTGTGATGTGGGCTCTTTTATTTGAATTAGTGAGTATCCTCGCCGCTGCATTCTGGACCATCTGTAGGGGTTTGGTAGTTATGGCAGGAAGGCCTAGGAGAAGAGAGTTGCAGTAGTCTAACTTTGTCAGAATGATAGACTGAACTACTAAACAGAAGTCGCTGAAATGCAGGAGGGGTTTCAGATTTTTGAGCACTTGAAGTTTGAAAAAACATTCTTTAGTAGTGTTGAGGACGAAAGATTTTAAGTTGAATTGATTGTCGAGTCGCACCCCTAAGTCTCTGACGGAGGGGGAGTGGTTAATGGATGATTTTGCGAATTGTGTTGCGCTTTGGGAGTTGATGAGAGTGTGGTTTTCATCAGGCGAGATGATGAGGATTTCAGTTTTATTTGAATTGAGTATAAGGTTCAAGCTGGATAACAGAATATTGATAGACTGTAAGCAATTGTTCCAGTGTGCCCAGGTTTTTTGCAGGGATTCAGTGATAGGAAGAAGTATCTGAATGTCGTCAGCGAAAATGTAATACTTTAGTTTGAGGCTGGAGAGTAGATGGCAGAGTGGTAGCAGATAAATGTTAAAAAAATGTGGGGGAGAGGGATGATCCTTGCGGGACTCCTCGGTTTGATTTGATTGGGAGTGATTCTTTGTTATTGATCCTGACCTTATAGAATCTATTCTCCAAGAACGATTGGAACCAGCTATGTGCTTCTCCTTGAATTCCTATATCAGAAAGCCGTTCCAGAAGGATGGAATGATTAACCGAGTCGAATGCGGCGGATAGATCGAGAAGGGCGATAAGGTAAGGTTGTTTTCTTTCAAGATTGAGAAGGATAGTGTCAGATAACGATGATAGTAAAGCTTCCGTATTGGCGATTTCCTGAATCCGAACTGGAAAGGGGAGAGTATGTTCTCCTCCAGGTACTCAGACAGTTGTTTGTTTACAAATCTTTCCATCACTCTTGAGATCAAGGGAAGGTTAGCGATTGGACGGAAGTTTGCAGGGTCAGCCGTCGAAAGGTTAGGTTTTTTTTAGTAAGGGTTTCAGGATAGCTATTTTAAGTTGTTCTGGGACCTTTCCTTGAGTTAGAGAGCAGTTAATGATGTCTGCTAACGCTTTGGAAATGGTGTTTGGAATGGATAGTAAAAGATTGGAGGGTATTGCGTCCAATGGATGAGAGGAAGGTTTGAGCTTTTTGAGTATGATTTCGATTTCCATTGATGATGGGGTCTCGAAAGATGTTAAGCTGAATTTCTTGGTAGGTGTTGAGGCGCTGGAAGGCAGTGCTGTCGGCTGTAGGGTAGAGATAGGCTTAAGGAGGTTGGTTATCTTCTTATCAAAGTAGATGGCTAATTCCGTGGCTTTATTGGATGCTTGTTCGTCAGGGATGATAGGTGGGGAAGGTTTTGTAAGAGATGATACAAATGAGAATAAGGCTTTGGAGTCGAATGAGAAGTTGTGAATTTTTTTTGCAAAGAAGTCTTTTTTGGCTTTGAGGATGGCCATCCTGTATGTATTGAGGTGGGCTTTGTAGTTTAACGTTGTGACGGTGGAAGGAGACTTGCGCCATCTGATTTCTTTTTTCTGAAGTTCTTGTTTAAGGATTTTAAGTTCCAGAGTGTACCACGGATGCCTATTGGCTTGAGGTGGTTTCAAGGGTTTCGTGATGGTGGGGCAGGATAGATCTGCGACCTCGTTTGTTATCTTGAGCCAGGAGTTAATAGCTGAGGGAGCATCAGTGAGATCCAGTCGGTCGAGCTCTTTGGTGAGCAGTTTGCTAAGTCTGTCTGTGGGGCAGGGTTTCCTGTATTGTATTGTGGTTGCCGGGTAGATAGGACGAGGCTGGTCTTTAATTTGAAGTTCGGCAGAGATGATGTGATGGTCTGACCACGGGACAGGGACGCAAGTAGGGTTAGTGGCCGAGGATAGGCCATCGTTGAGAAAAATCAGGTCTAGTGTGTGTCCCGCTTTGTGCGTGGGACCTTTGACGATCTGGTTGAAGCCTAAGTGATTGAGCGCTGTAAGTAGGATGTCACAGTTATGGGATAGACGGGAGATGTTTACATGGAGGTTAAAATCTCCCATCAAGATAGCCGGTTTGTCGCGCTTGAAATGTTTAGCTGTAAATTCAATTAATGGTGAGGGATCTGTGTCTAAGGTTCCTGGTGGTGAGTAAACTAAAGCTATTTGTAGATGGTCCGAATTGAATAAGGCAATATTGAAATATTGGCATATTTTGTCTCCTTTAAAAATTTTTGACCAACCTCCAATTTTCGCCATCAAGAAACGGCAATGCTTGCGGGAGAAATTAAGAAGACACAATATAGAATATATAGAGAAGGATGAGATCTGAGGCCAGGTCCCTTGCGGCTCATGTTCCGTTTGACAACATGTATTACAATGTACAAGCTTTCAACCCCCCAATATGTCTTATACGTATGTACTTCCTGAACTGTTCACGTGCGGGAGTAGTGGGGTGGTTTATATAATCAAATGCCCCTGTGATTTAATATATGTAGGGCAAACATGTAGGACGATCCGAGCCCACATTATAGAGCACCGCAGTCGGGTCAAGGCGTTGAAGGAGCATGCTCCCCTAGTTGATCACTGGATAGCATATAATCATTCCTGGGAGGACATTAGATTCATGGTGATTAAGCGAGTCCAGTTGAGGAACGGTGGGGATTTATCTGCCGTGTTGCGGAAAGCGGAACAACGTTTTATTTTTAAATGGTCTGCTACAATGCCGCACGGGTTAAATGGACCTGTTGAGTGGAACTGTTACAGTTTTGGCTGCAGTGCAACCGCCTCACCACCAGGGGTCCCTCTAGTGCTGGCTTCCGGACAGGCCCAGTCCATCTCCTCTCTATGTTCTGGGCTGTCCCTTATAACCCTGCCTGACAGTTCCCTCAGTGCTTCGGCATCGAGCTCACCTGGGCTCCCTGCTCTAGCCTTGCGCGGCCTTCTTCCTTGCTTTTCTTACCTGGCCTACGGGCCTTCTGACCTGCCTTGCCCCGACTACGGTGTGTGGCCTACGGGCCTTCTGTGTGTGTGTGGCCTACGGGCCTTCTGACCTGCCTTGCCCCGACTACGGTGTGTGGCCTACGGGCCTTCTGTGTGTGTGTGGCCTACGGGCCTTCTGACCTGCCTTGCCCCGACTACGGTGTGTGGCCTACGGGCCTTCTGTGTGTGTGTGGCCTACGGGCCTTCTGACCTGCCTTGCCCCGACTACGGTGTGTGGCCTACGGGCCTTCTCTGTGTGTGTGTGGCCTACGGGCCTTCTGACCTGCCTTGCCCCGACTACGGTGTGTGGCCTACGGGCCTTCTGTGTGTGTGTGGCCTACGGGCCTTCTGATCTGCCTTGCCCCGACTACGGTGTGTGGCCTACGGGCCTTCTCTGTGTGTGTGTGGCCTACGGGCCTTCTGACCTGCCTTGCCCCGACTACGGTGTGTGGCCTACGGGCCTTCTCTGTGTGTGGGTGGCCTACGGGTCTTTTGTGTGTGTGTGTGGCCTACGGGCCTTCTGACCTGCCTGCCCTGACCCAGCCTGAACCTAGACACTGCTTCCTGCTGCCTGCCCTGACCCAGCCTGAACCTAGACACTGCTATCTGCCGCCTGCCCTGACCCAGCCTGACCCAGACACTGCTATCTGCCGCCTGCCCTGACCCAGCCTGACCCAGACACTGCTATCTGCCGCCTGCCCTGACCCAGCCTGGACCAGACTCTGCTTTTGCCATTCCTGTCTCTCTCAACCTGGAGCCACCCTTCTGGGTGGTGTTCACGACTCCTGACCGGAGCCCAGCCGTAACAGTATGCCGAAGCCATTTACATTGGGAGAGACAGAAAGGACTCAGTATTCAGACGGTGAGTCTCCATGCTTTATTATCTGTACCATTTGTCAAACTCTGAATTATCCTACATACCTGAACTGTTTAGCTTGTCAGCTCTCGGACCAGGAGCACTGGATTTGCAGCAACTGTCACAAAAGAAATGTGTCTGTATACCAAGAATGCCTTAATTGCAATTCTCCCAAACCAGGCTGGTGGAAGTGTCTCTGTCTTCCTTGTCTTTTGCCTCCAGGCAAACCCTGCCCCCGCTGCACAGCTAACGGGCCACCGTCTCCTCATAAAGATTCAGCCAGAGCTATCACACTTTGCCCTGCTTCTGGCTCAGCTAGAAATGTTTTCACCCTGGACAATTTACTAACAGAAGATTGTAGCATAACTTGTCACAAAACTTTTCACCAAAATGCAGCTTATACTCCAAGAAAACAAAAAACTTACCTGGCCAAGAGAACTTCTAGGACTTCCGTTCTAGGAGAGCAAGCACGAAAACAGATGGAACTCATTAGCCCGAGCAGGGCTCTGCTTCCCACAGCTGCTGAACAGCCTGTAACGAGCACCTTCCCTAGACGTCCTAGAACTGCTTGTGCCTTTTCTAAAATGCTCCCCGAGAAACAAAATCAGGAGCTTCAGACTTTGGCTCGAGGTATCAAGCCCTTGGCAGTACAATCTGTGTCTTCCATGTACACTACTGCTAACCGTGCTGCTCTGCCATCTGAGTTTGCTGCATCGCCCCAAGAAGGGGCCAAGCCTGCTGCATCACCCCAGGAGGGGGTCAAGCCTGCTGCATCGCCCCAGGAGGGGGCCAAGCCTGCTGCATCGCCCCAGGAGGGGGCCAAGCCTGCTGCATCGCCCCAGGAGGGGGCCAAGCCTGCTGCATCGCCCCAGGAGGGGGCCAAGCCTGCTGCATCGCCCCAGGAGGGGGCCAAGCCTGCTGCATCGCCCCAGGAGGGGGCCAAGCCTGCTGCATCGCCCCAGGAGGGGCCAAGCCTGCTGCATCGCCCCAAGAGGGGGCCAAGCCTGCTGCATCGCCCCAAGAGGGGACCAAGCCTGCTGCATCGCCCCAAGAGGGGGCCAAGCCTGCTGCATCGCCCCAAGAGGGGGCCAAGCCTGCTACATCGCCCCAAGAGGGGACCAAGCCTGCTGCATCGCCCCAAGAGGGGACCAAGCCTGCTGCATCGCCCCAAGAAGGGGCCAAGCCTGCTGCATCACCCCAGGAGGGGGCCAAGCCTGCTGCATCACCCCAAGAGGGGGCCAAGCCTGCTACATCGCCCCAAGAGGGGGCCAAGCCTGCTTCATCGCCCCGAGAGGGGTCCGATCCTGCTACAACGCCCGGAGAGGTGTTCCAGCCTGCTGTTTCATCCCGAGCGGGGCCCGAACTTGCTGCACTACCCCGAGAAGAGCCTGCTAAACCGGTCCTGCTGCCACCCCCGGTGGGGCTCAAACCGGTACCACTAACAGACTTTCTAACTCAGCCATCTGAGCCTGTTGACTTGCTCCAGCTGTGGTTGCCCTCGGAGGGGCCAGATTTCATCTTTGAATACCCCCTGCTAAGATGGGACCCAGGAGGAGGGGGAGGCCTTGAGGAGGGGGTACTGTTACAGTTTTGGCTGCAGTGCAACCGCCTCACCACCAGGGGTCCCTCTAGTGCTGGCTTCCGGACAGGCCCAGTCCATCTCCTCTCTATGTTCTGGGCTGTCCCTTATAACCCTGCCTGACAGTTCCCTCAGTGCTTCGGCATCGAGCTCACCTGGGCTCCCTGCTCTAGCCTTGCGCGGCCTTCTTCCTTGCTTTTCTTACCTGGCCTACGGGCCTTCTGACCTGCCTTGCCCCGACTACGGTGTGTGGCCTACGGGCCTTCTGTGTGTGTGTGGCCTACGGGCCTTCTGACCTGCCTTGCCCCGACTACGGTGTGTGGCCTACGGGCCTTCTGTGTGTGTGTGGCCTACGGGCCTTCTGACCTGCCTTGCCCCGACTACGGTGTGTGGCCTACGGGCCTTCTGTGTGTGTGTGGCCTACGGGCCTTCTGACCTGCCTTGCCCCGACTACGGTGTGTGGCCTACGGGCCTTCTCTGTGTGTGTGTGGCCTACGGGCCTTCTGACCTGCCTTGCCCCGACTACGGTGTGTGGCCTACGGGCCTTCTCTGTGTGTGGGTGGCCTACGGGTCTTTTGTGTGTGTGTGTGGCCTACGGGCCTTCTGACCTGCCTGCCCTGACCCAGCCTGAACCTAGACACTGCTTCCTGCTGCCTGCCCTGACCCAGCCTGAACCTAGACACTGCTATCTGCCGCCTGCCCTGACCCAGCCTGACCCAGACACTGCTATCTGCCGCCTGCCCTGACCCAGCCTGACCCAGACACTGCTATCTGCCGCCTGCCCTGACCCAGCCTGGACCAGACTCTGCTTTTGCCATTCCTGTCTCTCTCAACCTGGAGCCACCCTTCTGGGTGGTGTTCACGACTCCTGACCGGAGCCCAGCCGTAACAGGAACGTATTTGTATAATATATACAATTCTGTGTGTGAATCTGAGGGAGGCATGTTTTCCTTTAATTTGGGCTGAGAGGTTAGTTGGGGGCGAGCCCCTTTTGGAGTAAGTATATATACTGTATCTTAAAGGATTATGCGTCATCACGCCTCATTTGAACGCCAGGAGTGCGTCAGTTCTGGGTAAGGGTAAATCGTAGCAGTTGGAAGACGGCGTGGGTAAGCATATTTATTTATTTATTTATTTATTAACTTTTATTTACCGACATTCGTGAAGCACATCATGCCGGTTTACAATGAACTCAAGCGGGAAATACAATAAACAATATAACATTGATCACAAAAACAAAAACAAAAAAATATAAATGAACCAAAGGAGCAATAAAATAAGGGAGGATAGGGGAAGGAGAGGTGGGGGAGGATAGGCAGGGGGGCATGGCATGGGGGGGGAGGGAGGGTAGGGGGGTAGGAGGGGTGTGGGAAAGGGGGGGGATGGGAGAGCGGAGGGGAGAAGGCATAGATAGATGAAGTAAAAAACAAAAAATAAAATAGAAAAGAGGGAGACTATGTACAGTTGAAGTGTGTACAGGTACCATTAACTTAAATATTACTACGGAAGTGTTGAAAAACCGGCCGTATTAACTGGGCGAAGGTATTCACTAGGATATATGGGATTTAAAATTTACCTTTTCATTCTTTACTGTGTCTTTACAGATGGTGGAGGTTAAAATTGAAATTTTATATCATGGTTTGAATATGATGGAGAGTGATATCCTCTTTTGAATATGTTTCATGGCCACAGTAGAATTAATCGGTATGGATAACACTTGGTCAATATTCACAGTTGATTTTGTAATATCTTACTACTGAACATATGATGAGTTGTTTGCTTATCTGTGATTTTTTGTTACAGATTCAGATACTGTGGGGTGTAAAGAATTAGATAGATGGTGACTCTAAGATCATAGTCGATGTTGCAATTTGATGCCGTTTCAGCATATGTGGAAAAGGTTCTAAGTTTGGTAAGCAATGTGATCCGTGGGTATGTGAGGTAGTCATGTTTCAGTACACATTCAGGCAGGTTTTTTTAATATATTTTTTTCATTGTTTTGAATTGATAGGTATATTTGAAGATTACATAAGTATAGATTGAAAATACATGGTGGAGAAATTCCAGATGCATTATAGAGTGAGGCGGTATTCTGAATATTTTTGAAGTCCATCCCTGAGGAAGCCCCTGAGTTAAAAGGGGTGAAACGAAGATCTTTGTCGGATAGTCGGACTAACATTGATATTCTATGGATACAATGTTCATTGCATTGGATACATAATGGGGCGGATTTTAAGAGCCCTGCTCACCGGCGCGCGCAGACCCCGGGACTCGCGTAAGTCCCGGGGTTCTCCGAGGGGGGCGTGTCGGGGGCGGGCCCTGTCGTCGCGGCGTTTAGGGGGCGTGCCGGGAGCGTTTCGGGGGCGGGCCCGGGGGCGTGGCCGCGCCCTCCGGACCCGCCCCCAGGTCGCGTCCCGGCGCGCTAGCGGCCCCCTGGCGCGCGGGGGAGGCGTAAATCCCCCGACAAAGGTAAGGGGGGGGGCTTAGACAGGGCCGGGGGGGTGGGTTAGGTAGGGGAAGGGAGGAGAAGGTGAGGGGAGGGCAAAAGGAAGTTCCCTCCGAGGCCGCTCCGATTTCGGAGCGGCCTCGGAGGGAACGGGGGTAGGCTGCGCGGCTCGGCGCGCGCCGGCTATACAGAATTCATAGCCTTGCGCGCACCGATCCAGGATTTTAGCGGATACGCGCGGCTCCGCGCGTATCTACTAAAATCCAGCGTACTTTTGCTTGCGCCTGATGCGCCAGCAAAAGTACGCCTATTCGCGTTTTTTGAAATCTACCCCAATATGTTGTAATTATTAATTACATGTGTATACTTTTTAATTGTATGTTAAAAAACGTTTTCAAAGCGTAAATTATTTGATATGGAAATCATTGGGATATGGGATTTTATGGTGGTGTGTATGTGATGGATGTATGAGTTAGAGAGTATTCTTAATGTTAGGCATATGTTGGTAATGCAAATAAAAATTATAAACTATAAGTGTCTTCTTCTTGTGTATAGTTAAGTATTTTGATAGAAGAGGGATTAACTATTGACCCTTTGTATAGTATACCGCTGATTTTAAAGCGGCAGTCAGCCGCGAATGATGTCACTCGGCTCCGCCCACGATGTCAGTAAACCAGCTCCAGCTGGTAGGCAGCGAAACAGTTCCTGCTCTGCGGTATTCCCCCAATGGGGTAGGTGGTACAACGCTGAACGGCCTGGACTCTCCTCACCTCTGGAGTCCCCCAAAGTTCTGCTGCTCTGCCGCTGATTTTAAAGTAGAAAAATCAATACCCAATGTATAGCGTGAAAAATTGAACTTAAACCTAATAAAAGAATTCCGCTATGTGAGGGGGCTTTTATCAAATTTATATAGATGTGAGTACGGTGACCGTCATAGTGCCTTTTTGCTTCTTGCGGCTTTTACTGAAGCCTTTTGGAGCGTTAGGGCTTTCTAATCTTAGGTCACGTACACAATAGTTCATGTATGCTCATTGGAAGAGCTATCAAAATTCATATGTTCTCCTAACAGGAGCTATCATGTAATGCACTTATCTCTGAATGAATCATCCACAATGCAGCGATGCCTAGTCCATCCGACACTGCAATGTTTCAGAGTTACATTACTCCTTCTTCAGGGAGCTTCTAAATGTAGTCTGCGGTGGATAAATTTGATTATGAAAGTGTGGTCAGTTTGCTAACGGGTTTAAACCACTGTGTGCCTTAACGGTGCTGCGAGCTACCTATCAGAGTGTATCCCCTAGTGCTCCAAAAGGCTTCAGTTAAAGCCGCAAGCAGCAAAAGGTGCTATATGACGGTCACCGTACTTACATCTATATAAATTTGATACAAGCCCCCTCACATAACTGATTTAAGTGGCAGTTGGCTGCAAATGACGTCACTCTGCCCACGATGTCAGTGAACCAGCTCCAGCTGGTAGGCAACGAGATATTTCCTGCTCTGCGGTATTCCCCCAATGGGGTAGGTGGTTCAACGCTGAATGGCCTGGACTCTCCTCACCTCTGGAGTCCCCCCCCCCCACCTTGTTTCTTATATGCTGTTAAGATCTTCATTTTATCAGCAAAATTTAATATCCGTGTGAACACCACTCTGGGCCTACCATTTTCTTGCAGTGGCTTACCCACGCGATGGCCCCTTTCAACCATAATGGGCTCAGTCTCCAAAGAAATGCCCAACTGCTCTGGAAACCAAACCTGCACCAAGTGAGGTAGATCAGCATCTTGAACTTTATCTGGTATCCCAACAATATGTAGATTATTACGCCTTCCTCTATTTTCTTGACTCAATTTACTCAGCCAAAGTTGCATTCTCTTTTTGTAATGCTGCCACAGTAGATTCCAATCTGTCCGTCGTAATTTCTGTGCCATTAACCCTATGTTCAATCCCGTCCATCCGATTCTGATGGGAATCAAGGCTATCTTTAACCTCATCAGTAGATGATTATAATTTGTTAAGTTTATTGGCAAGGGCAGCTGATCCATTCCTAGTGATTTCTTTTATTAAGTCTGCTTTCAGCTCCTGCATCGTCGCTTCCAGATCCACTGCCATTTTGTTATCCTCACTCTTGGACTTACTTTTTCGCGCTCGCAGAGATTTTATAGTCAGTCCAATTGAAAACTTCCCGCGAGGAGTCCAAATTAAAGGTGACAACGGAGTAATAGCCTGGTGTAAAAAACAATCAAGCTCAAAATCACCAAATACAAACTGTGTCTGGCAGGAGCTCAGCTTCTTAGCGACTTCCCATCTCCTCAGCTGCACCGTAAGTCTATATTGTTCTATGCCAGGAAAAATAGTGGAGAGTGTTCTAAACATCAAAATCACAGAACATATAGAAAGACATGGTTTAATGGAACAAAGTCAGCATGGCTTTATCCAAGGCAAGTCTTGCCTCACAAATCTGCTTCACTTTTTTTAAGGAGTTAATAAACATGTGGATAAAGGTGAACCGGTAGATGTAGTATACTTGGATTTCAGAAGGCGTTTGACAAAGTTCTTCATGAGAGGCTTCTAGGAAAAGTAAAAAGTCATGGAATAGGTGTCGATGTCCTTTCGTGGATTGCAAACTGGCTAAAAGACAGGAAACAGAGAGTAGGATTAAATGGACAATTTTCTCAGTGGAAGGGAGTGGACAGTGGAGTGCCTCAGGGATCTGTATTGGGACCCTTACTTTTCAATATATTTATAAATGATCTGGAAAGAAATACGACAAGTGAGATAATCAAATTTGCAGATGACACAAAATTGTTCAAAATAGTTAAATCACAAGCAGATTGTGATAAATTGCAGGAAGACCTTGTGAGACTGGAAAATTGGGCATCCAAATGGCAGATGAAATTTAATGTGGATAAGTGCAAGGTGATGCATATAGGGAAAAATAACCCATGCTATAATTACACAATGTTAGGTTCCATATTAGGTGCTACAACCCAAGAAAGATCTAGGCATCATAGTGGATAACACATTGAAATCGTCAGTTCGGTGTGCTGCCGCAGTCAAAAAAGCAAACAGAATGTTGGGAATTATTAGAAAGAGCATGGTGAATAAAATAGAAAATATCATAATGCCTCTGTATCGCTCCATGGTGAGACCGCACCTTGAATACTGTGTACAATTCTGGTCGCCGCATCTCAAAAAAAGATATAATTGCAATGGAGAAGGTACAGAGAAGGGCTACCAAAATGATAAGGGGAATGGAACAGCTCCCCTATGAGGAAAAACTAAAGAGGTTAGGACTTTTCAGCTTGGAGAAGAGACGGCTGAGGGGGGATATGATAGAGATGTTTAAAATCATGAGAGGTCTAGAATGGGTAGATATGAATCGGTTATTTACTCTTTCAGATAATAGAAAGACTAGGGGGCACTCCATGAAGTTAGCATGTGGCACATTTAAAACTAATCGGAGAAAGTTCTTTTTTATTCAGCGCACAATTAAACTCTGGAATTTGTTGCCAGAGGACGTGGTTAGTGCAGTTAGTATAGCTGTGTTTAAAAAAGGATTGGATAAGTTCTTGGAGGAAAAGTCCATTACCTGCTATTAAGTTCACTTAGGGGTAGATTTTCAAAAACCGCTAATAGGCGTACTTTTGCTGGCGCATCAGGCGCCAGCAAAAGTACGCTGGATTTTAGTAGATACGCGCGGAGCCGCGCGTATCCGCTAAAATCCTGGATCGGCGCGCGCAAGGCTATGAATTCTGTATAGCCGGCGCGCGCCGAGCCACACAGCCTACCCCCGTTCCCTCCGCCCTCCCCTCCCCTTCCCCTACCTAACCCACCCACCCGGCCCTGTCTAAGCCCCCCCCTTACCTTTGTCGGGGGATTTACGCCTCCCAGAGGGAGGCGTAAATCCCCGCGCGCCAGCGGGCCGCTAGCGCGCCGGGACGCGACCTGGGGGCGGGTCCGGAGGGCGCGGCCACGCCCCCGGGCCGCCCCGGGCCGTAACCACGCCCCCAGGCCCGCCCCTGAAACGCTCTCGGCACGCCCCCTAAACGCCGTGACGACCGGGCCCGCCCCCGACACGCCCCCCCCGGAGAACCCCGGGACTTACGCGAGTCCCGGGGTCTGCGCGCGCCGGTGAGCCTATGTAAAATAGGCTCACCGGCGTGCAGGGCCCTGCTCGCCTAAATCCGCCCGGATTTGGGCGGATTTAGGCGAGCAGGGTTCTTAAAATCCGCCCCTTAGAGAATAGCCACTGCCATTAGCAATGGTAACATGGAATAGACTTAGTTTTTGGGTACTTGCCAGGTTCTTATGGCCTGGATTGGCTACTGTTGGAAACAGGATGCTGGGCTTGATGGACCCTTGGTCTGACCCAGTATGGTATGTTCTTATGTTCTTATGTTAATTGCTCTGAACCTGCCTTGAGTTGTGAGGAAGGTGGTTTATAAAATAGAAAAATACATGCATATTATGTGGAGGACCTGTGTTTAATTTCTTTTTCAGTTCTGTTCCCCAAGTCAGCCTTGCTGGTAGGGGCCAATACCCTCTAATTTTAATTAAAAATTAAAATCTTGACTGTGGTCCTCCAGCCTTCCACTTCCTCTCCCTCTCTGCTAAATAAAAAAAAAAATTGCGTCCTTGCCACCCGGGGCTGAATAGTTACGCTTATAGCACAAACGTCCAGCCATATTACCAGAGTAAAGCTGGTCGTGCCCAAGATTGCTGTGTACTGTGATCCCAGGTCTCCAAACGAGCCCTGAATCAGGTTCTGTGTGGGTGGGAGAGATTCAGAAAGAGGGTGGTGGCTTGTGGAGGGTGGCAAAGAGGCAATTTATTTTTGTGTTTAGTGGACAGGGAGTGGGAAGGACTGGAGGGCTGCTGTCAATATTTTCATTTTTTATTAAAACTGGTGGGGTTGGGGGTGGATTGGGAATTGGGCTGGGAGGCCCATTATTATGATTTTTGTTTTGTTCCAAAGGAGTGCTAATTAATCGGTTATCTTTTGAAGATATCTGGTTAAATATCTAGTCATCTGGCCTCATAGGCAAGATAAACTTAGGCCTAACTGGTGAAATTCAAAAGCTGGCTGATTAGGTTTAAAGTTAGCCGGATAACTTTAGGAAATATATACAGCAGGACATGTATCCTGCTGAATATCTAGGCGAAGCTATCTGGCTAACTTTAGCCAGATAACTTTTCCACTCACCAGCTTTCTGAATATTACTCCCTAGGTGTGTACCTTTACACTAAGGGGTAGATTTTCAGAGCCCTGCTCGCCTAAATCCGCCCAAAACCGGGCGGATTTAGGCGAGCAGGGCCCTGCGCGCCGGGAAGCCTATTTTACATAGGCTTCCCGGCGCGCGCAGACCCCGGGACTCGCGTACGTCCCGGGGTTTTCGGAGGGGGGGCGTGTCGGGGGGCGTGTCGGGGGGCGGGCCCGGTCGTCGCGGCGTTTCGGGGGCGTGTCGGCAGCGTTTTGGGGGCGGGTACGGGGGCGTGGCTACGGCCCGGGGCGGTCCGGGGGCGTGGCCGCGCCCTCCGTACCCGTCCCCAGGTTGCGGCCCGGCGCGCAGCAGGCCCGCTGGCGCGCGGGGATTTACGTCTCCCTCCGGGAGGCGTAAATCCCCCGACAACGGTAAGGGGGGGGTGTAGACAGGGCCGGGTGGGTGGGTTAGGTAGGGGAAGGGAGGGTAAGGTGAGGGGAGGGCAAAGGAAAGTTCCCTCCGAGGCCGCTCCGATTTCGGAGCGGCCTTGGAGGGAACGGGGGGAGGCAGCGCGGCTCGGCGCGCGCAGGCTATACAAAATCGATAGCCTTGCGCGCGCCGATCCAGGATTTTAGTGGATACGCGCGGCTCCGCGCGTATCTACTAAAATCCAGCGTACTTTTGCTTGAGTCTGATGCGCAAGCAAAAGTAGGCTGTTCGCGCGCCTCTTAAAATCTACCCCTAAGTGTTTTGGAATTGGCAATGTGGGATGGGCAGATTGGATCAGGAGCTTTCATCTCTTTGTCACTGCTTCAGAGGAATTGCATGTGTTTGTGCATAAAGAACACTGTGATTTCTCTCTTCCTGTAGATTGACTGCAAATCCCATTTTGTCACTGTCCAATGCAGTTATAGCTGTTGTTCCAGCTCGGAGATTACGTTGTTCTTTGTAATAAGTTCCCACTCAGCAGGAATTTCTCCTTTTCCCTCAAACTTTGCACAGTAGTCTTTCTCTAATCTTGACCTGAAATGGCACACAAACCATTTCCAATAGAACAATGGTGAGGAGTCTGGTGTGATGCTCCAGTTTGCGTAAGTGGGCCCCACCTTTCGATAACTCTTGTATGGAATTTGATCATTTCTGCCAAGCACTATCAGAGAATTGCTGGCTACAAGACTTGAGCAGATATCAATGACAAAGTGATCTGTCTGGTCCCACAAGATGCCAGACAGGGCTTGAGGACGATGGAAATGAACACTGTGGTCCCCACTGTGCTTTGGTATTGTGTTGGTACAGATGGCCTTGCAAAAGGGACACTGCTCAGTGCAGCCACCTAGCTCCTTAGCGAGTATTTCAGATGGCCTTGATTGAAATTCTTTCACACTGACCTTAGCAAAGTCATCTTTTAGACTTTTTGTCATATTTTCCAGCTCTTTGCTTGTTGCTTCCTTGAGAAACCCAGTATCCGTGATTTCATGATGCTCAATGGCTTTCAGATCACTTCTGGCAAGACAAATCTCATCTCCAAGTGCTGCACAAAAGCTATCTAGCCACAAAGATGCATTGCAACAAGGCTTATTAATCACCAGAGTGGATTTGCCAATGGCTGACAAAACAAGGCTGTGAAAAAAGTCTAGACTGATGTTTAAGAAATTCATCAATCTGGACTGCTCTTTGCAATAATCATCAACACATTTTTCAATGAAAATCTCAAAAGATTTTTTCGGAGAATGAATATACAATCTATATTTCTCAAAGTTTTCCTCTTCTGCAAGAGACATCAGAATGTAGGTTTCTAGTTTGGATCTGTTGCCATTGAAGGCTGGGTAGTTACACCTCATCTCATCGACTATTTTAATGGCTGTTTTCTCATAGACAGCCTGTTGGACAGCCTCTTTAAGTTTCATGCATAGGTGCTCAGCAAAGGTCGTGATAGATGTTGCTCCTTGGCAGGAAACTTTAAAACAATGAAAGAAATCCTCTCTTTTACTCTCAAGATGCATTACTGGATCATTTGATTTCTGAAACACTTTGTGCATGTTTTCAAATTTCTTTGCTGCTGTTTGGCAAATGTGGAGCAGCAAGTCGATTTTGAATGGCGTTGTTAATGTAAATGTTTTCCCTTTGGACAGAGCATCCACCTCATTGTTTACTTCATTGACTATATAGTGAATATAGCTTATATTATAATCCATTCTTCTTTGCTCTTTTTCTTTTATATATGCATCAATGTTTTGTACCAGCCGATCTTTCAATTGCTCTATGTTTCGTTTGTCATCCTCTTGTAATGTTTTCTTCCAGCTCCATTTGGCTTTCTTCATTTGCACATGCTCAAAATAATTAATGGAAAATCTGTTCAGTTGCTGAATTTTTTCCTGTATAAGAGGTTCGCGTTGAAAAGTACTTAAAAGAATATTTTCTACATCAATGCTAACATTAGGCTGTTTAGAAGGAGGTACACTAGAGGCGATGTCACTGACAAACTCATTCCATAAAAGATTAAAATGATCTCGCAGATCCTCATCACTCAGTTTCTTATTTTTCAATAATAGGGCCACATCTTTACTTTTTTGAAACAAATTATCTTCATATTCTGCCTTTTTTTTATTTAGCCTGCTTTGGCTGTCTTTTAATCTGATAAATTCTTTTGCCTTTTGTCCAGTTATTTCAATAAGTTCTTCTTTAAGATAAGTCAGTCTATTTTCAATATTGCTTTTCCACTGAATCAAAATTTTGCACTCTTTGTTCTCAGAGAAATATGTATTTAGGTCTTTCATTACATCTTCATATTTCTCTTTAACTTGACCCTCAAGACTTCCTGATTCAACAGACTTGATGTTGCCTGCCTTGATTTGATTGTTTAATTTGTTCTGAAGTTCCAGCATGTGACTTCTCAGCTTCCAGGTCCAGTCCCTGTATTTTATTTCAAGTTTGCTGTAGGCTGAAATCTCCAGTGCGTTCTTAAAGCTGAAAACAAAGTTTTCTTTTAAAAGCGCCTGCCAAAGATTTTGCATACGTGCTTTGAATTCTGAAATCTTTAAGATATTTGAATATGAATCCTTTTTGGCTGTTGCTAAGATCTGCTTCTTTAGTTCCTGAACACATTGACTGTAGCTTGGATTAGGTGGTGCCATTGGTGGATCTCCTTCCCAGAGGTGAGCAAAATAATGAACCTGGTTGTTCACATCAAATTGGATAACATCACTGAAGCATGTTGCATCACATAGCTCTTGTTGAGCAGCAGTAAGAGTCATTTCATCCAGTTTCTGCTGAAGGTTTCTTCGTCCTTCCATATTTTTAGATTTTGCAGTTATTTCTCCAACATTCTGGTGGACAAACAGACAACTTGGAGACAGTTTCACTTGTTTCATTCTCAAAAATGCCTGTACAGTAATCTGAAGAATGTCTTGGATTTCTGATGGGGTCTCTCCAAAAATATTTAGCAGAGTCATGCTGCCAAGACCAATGACAAAGGTTGCCAATTCATTGTCATGGTTGAGTGACAATTCAGTTGGTATTTCAGGGGCTCGAAGCCCTTCAGTATCAATCACCAGAACAAAGTCAAAGTTCAAATCTTGCCTCAGGTTCTCATCAACTTTAATGAGCTGTATAAATGCTCCCCGGGTACATCTCCCTGCACTGACGGAAAACTGAAGGCCAAACATGGTGTTCAGTAATGTTGACTTTCCACTGCTTTGGACACCAAGTACAGAGAGAACAAACAATCTTTTATCTCCCAGTTTCTCAATTAATCTGTCTAAGATAGCTCCTATCCATTTTAGAGGCACGTATGCAGCATCTCCATCCATCAGTTCAATAGGGTAACCAGAATTCATCATGTCTGCTGCTATCTGTGGTAGAGCAGACAAACATGCATCTGTTTGGTGTACTGAGCTCAAAGCTTCATAAACCTGACCAACCTCCCTTAACAGATGTTCAAGGCCCAACAGGCCAGCATTTATCTTATTGGATAATGCTTCCAGTCTTTTCTGCAATTTGTTTTCCAGCTCATTCTTATTCCCAGTTTGCTTTTCAGCAAGTAATTTTGACCACACCGAATGGTACTCTTGACGTAGTTCTGAGAGAGGGCCAGAAGTCAGGTCCTCTATGAATACTTTCAGGAACTGTAGAAAGTATTGTTTCATTGTATCTGAATTTAACTGGAATGCTTGAATAAATGAGTTCATAACTTTGTTGAGGGGAAATGCGTTTTGCAGCTGCTTATTCCGTAAATCCTGTTTCTCCGATTCAATTTGACTTCTGTGCTGTTCAATGCTTCTTTTCCTTTTGTCCTGTAGGCGACTAAGTTCTTTGTCCTTTGTACACCACTGATGCCACAGCATTCCTTGGAGAGGAAGACACTGTTCCTTCCTATCTGATAAATTCTTCTCCTTCAAGAGATCCAGAACAAGCTGTGCCCGTTCTTTCCCACTTTTGCACTCTGGTTCATCTTCATCTATAAGGAACCCATGTTTCCGTGCAATATCTGCGCATTCATCAAGGGTGCAACTACTGGTGGATATTGCCAGTAAATGCTTAATTGCTGTTCTTAGCTCATTAATAAATTCTGTCTCATTTCTGTTCTTGAGGGCTATTTTTATCTTGTTTTTACACTTACTAGGTGGGATCTTCTCTCGGTCAACACAGAGACAGATCAAGAGTTTCTTAGACTGCAGGAGGTCATTTAAAATGTCCTTGCTTTCTTCATGATTAATGTCAGAGTCAGAGAGGAGGATCACGTTGACAGAAGCTATTTCATTTAAAAAGGCAACTTGCTTTTTATGCTCTCTGGCATCCCCATGCAGATTAGTGAATGCAGTGCAGTCCTTAAACCAGCTGTTGTTCTTACCACCAGGGCAGTACCAGAAGACTTCGACAACACCCTTCATTAAAATGCAGTCTTTGCTGCTGCCACTAGAGTGCCGGTGGAAAAAGATGTCATGCCTGTACTTGCTTAATAATGCATTCAAGATCAGAGACT
Source organism: Rhinatrema bivittatum (assembly GCF_901001135.1). NCBI lineage: Eukaryota > Metazoa > Chordata > Amphibia > Gymnophiona > Rhinatrematidae > Rhinatrema > Rhinatrema bivittatum. The sequence continues at coordinate 186,669 of NW_021820708.1, forward strand.
TAGAACTGGAATTTGTGCCGAACCTGATAAAGGAAACCACTGGTGTATGAGCTTTTGAAATAAAGGTGTCTCCACATTTTGCTTCCATACTCTCCTTTTCTAAATTCTCTAAATTCTCAGCATATTGCCAGCTCTTCTTGACCTGCCTAAAGGACCAAAGAGGGAATTCTATTTTTGAAGTGCAGGGATTTGGTACCAACAAAGGGATTGCAAACTGGCAAGCAGAAAGTTTTGTTGAAATGTATTGTCTCAGAAAATCATCTGCACAATGAAATATAATCATCTGCAGATCCATGGGATGCACAGACACCTGATCTGTTCTACCAGCTCTACCATCATCTTCGACATCACCATTAAAAAAGTCTTCCACAGCATCTAGGGATCCATTTGCATTGTCTTCGGGGCTTGAGGTATCCTCACAAATGAACATAGTTTTACTTTCATTCTTGCATACCAAATACCTTGCCCGGTAGTCCAGTATTGCCAATTTTTGCAAAAAGTAAAAAGGTAGTTCACTTTCTGAGTTTGGCTGGCTTTCATGAACTTGTAGAGAATACCGGTCAATACAGGTAAAATTCATAATCCCCATCTTCCTGGGATAGTAATTTTGCAGAGCAAGTCTCTTGGTCAAGTTGAACAATTCTTGGTCTTTGATAGGTTGATATGCAGTCTTGTGATACTGCAACATATCTATGGCTTCTGGCATTGGTGTGGTTTGTTGGACATCCTTTTGACAGATGTCTGCTAGTTCTTTTATATGTGCTTTATATAATTCAGACATTGCTGCTTCATTGTTTCCAGCCTGGAGGGAGAGTAAGTTTTTCTCAAACGTGATCCAGTCACTACATTCATGATGATGGTTAAGGACTTTACATACTTCAGGTGAGAGAGAACCTTTCATGTGATCCACCATGAACTTCAGACGTTCTTTCTTATGTTCTTGGGGTACATCTTCAGATTCAACAGCTATTGTTAGACCTGTGAAGATTAGGAAGGCTTGAGCTCTGTAAATATTTAGATCCCTAAGATCCAAGTAAGCTTTATGTGTGGTTTCCATTTCCTTGTGCATAAAGTCAATTTCTGGGTAGCCCAACAGATATGTAAAACTAGCATTTTCCAAAGAGTATCCCAGGCGGTTTGCAATTATCAGTAGTAATAGTTCAATATCTGTTTGCTTTGTATTTCGTAGGGCCTTCAGCAAAAAATACAAAGATACGCTTATGGTACAAGTGGCTTTCACCTTTGCTTCATGCACCATTTCTGCAGATGGTCTGAGTTCACACACAACTTGCTGAATTTGTGTTTTTAGTTTACACAAGACTTTGACAAATTCATCAAATTCTGAAATAGAAATACTGTTTTGCTCTTTTTCAGGATGGCAAATCCACTTCATTAGACAGGAATACTGATAGAAATTCTCAACTCTGTAGACATGGGAGTTGAGAAGACAGCGCATTTGAGTTTTGATATATGTAGTTTTATTTTCAGGCATATCTTTATATACTTCAAATACCTTCATCAGGAAATCCTGAAGCACCTTATTAGAGAGGCATATATTAATCCAAGTACTGTAGTGCCCTGTCCTTTGATTCAGTTTCTGTTTAAAGTCAATTAGTTTCATCAACTGGTTTTCAGCACAAGAGATCTCCCAGGATTTAAGGTCCTCTAGGAATGACTGGGCTTCATATATGGCACTAGCTAGCTGCTCTCCAATCAGCATGCTTGCACTTTGGCTTGTTAGGGCTTTGTAGGCTTCCATTAGGCAAGAACTAATTTGCTGAACATCCTTAAAATCTTCCCTATGACTGGACAAAATTATGCTCCACACGGGTACCAGCTGGAAGCCTCTGTCAATTACGCTCCATGTTTTGTTACTGGTCATTAGCCCAGACTTCCACTGCATAAGAGAATCTAATTCAACTGGGCCACCTGTTTTGGTAACAAATACCTGGATTTGTGTCCGGAGATGTTCCCTCTGTTTACCTTGAAAAGATGCTTCAGAGTGTGAATTAGCCATGCCAATTCTTGCCCCAAAACCAAAGTAGCTGGCTCCTATGTAATGGTTTAGTTCAGTAGATGACAATTTTTTTACCTCTTCTAGCTGTTCTGTTTTGAAACCCTGAGAGGTAGCATTCCACCGGAAGATCCCACCAAAATGAAGAGGGCCTTGGTTAGCATGAGAGCCAAATGTGTTGAAAAAATCCCCACATTTACTTTTGATCAACATGAATTTGTCTGCTTCTAGGGTAAGATCTAGGAGCTGCTCAATATCTTTTAGCTCCTGAAGGGCAGCTCTAGAAAGGCGAATCTGGTCCTTAGTGAAGTGATATGATGCCAGTGGAATATAGTTGTATTTTGTAGAGCACAAATATGTGTGTTCAGAGTAAGAATTTGTTTTTTTTTCAGACACTGATGATTTACTATAATCATTGCTGGTTTCAATTTCAACCCCCCATAAGCCCCCTTGAAGTGAGCAGCTGATGCTGAAACCTAGTTTTTCCATACTCTTTGTAAACATTGATTCTGCATGATATGATGAGAATTCCTTCTGCTCAAATACAGGCCCATGCTCTGGCCCTAGGAGCTCAACCTCTTCGGGAATGCTGATTAGTTGATCTCGCTTTCCCAGAAAATCTTCCAGTTTGCTAGTCTTGTAGATGCCTTGCAGGACAAGACCTGCTGAGGCATATCTCAGCACTTCCTTATCAGGAATATTCTCACTTCTTGACGCTATCTCTTCCATGACTTCTAGTTTGTTGTGCATGTTTGCTATGAGATCCTTGAAAGATGTCTGAGCTGACACCCAGGAATTGGTGGGTATGTCCATGGCTAATCTCAGTTCCTCTTCTTTCATTTTTACCAGTTCATCCTTCCGGCTTTTGCCTTCTGACTGCATCTGTTTGAGCTCCTTCAGTGTTAATTTTGCCTGCTCTTGCTTCTTTTTCAGCAGGTCACATCGTTCCTTTTGATTTTCCTTGCTTGTTACCTTTCTGTCTGGTATTTTCAGTAACTTTCTAAATGCTGTTTTTTCCCACATATGTTTTGCGTAGGATTCCAGTTTTAGGTAGTCTTCGTGGCTCAAGTGTTCTAGAGCTGGTGCATTAGTCACCCCAAGTTGTTCATTTAGGATGGGCAGCCAGTATTCCACAGTCAGTCCCGTTTCAGTCAGGGTCTTCACAAGGTCCTTCTTTGCAGAATCTGCTCGACTTCCATCTGGTTCTTCCATTTCTGAGATGGCTTTAAAGAGAAAAAGAGCAGTATTTTTGTCAGTGATAAAACACAGAATGTAAAGGTGAAGTACTAAAGGAAACATAGGCAAAGAGAATATGAAAGGAGGTCTGGTGAAAGAAGGTTGAGTTATACAGGTTAGTAGAAGTGGACCCGATAATCTCAATGTCTTAAGGAATAGGCCAATTCTGGTTTTGCCCTTTGCATCTATGTCTTTGCTTTTGTTTTTTAATACAGAACTGGAACTACAAGTGCAGAGATGAAATGAGTTAAAATCAGGCCCAGCTCAGCCTATTTCCAAGGACATGGAGCTAGTTAGTCACTTTAAGTCAGAGCTTCCCAAACCTGTGCTAATGATCCCATGTTTAGACAGATTTTCAGTGCATCCACAATGAACATGCATGAGATAAATGAGCATACATTGGAGACCGGGAGTATGCAAATGTGACTGCATATTTATTGTGGATATCTTGAAAATCTGACTGACTGGGGGGGTCACCAGGATAGGTTTGAGAAGTCCTGCCTTGGGTTATTATGTATTTAAGATTATGCAGAAAGCATAATGCTGAAGCCTGTGAGATCAAAATGTTGTTAGTTCAGACAGCCCAAGTCTCCCAGATCTTCCAGAAAACTCTTCCTCCTCCTACTTCTTCTCCTGTTTCTTTATTTATAATCACACTTTTCCACTGAAAGAGTTCAAAGCGTGTTATAAAAAGTTTATAAAAGATAGACAAGCAATTCCTTAGTAGATAAGTATAGCAAACCTCAGTGTGACCAGAATTGGGAGGAATAGGAGACAATACTATTTACTAGAGATGTGCATTCATTTGAAACGACATATACAATTTCAGCAACATGGTCAATGGCATTTCAAGTCATTATTTAAACAAAACAATATAAAAAAACACAACATTTTGTTTTATTTTCTATTGTTTTTTGCATGCACTATTTGCAAAGAATGCATACTGTACGCAAATAGTCCACACAGGTTCCCCTGATAAACCTCATGACCACCTTAATTTCCTCTGGAGGCAGCTGAAGTTTCCCAGAAATGAAATATTTAGGGAAAGCCCCTCCCCCCTGTCCACATTGCTCACTCCCAATCCCCAACCCCTCCCTTTTGTTTAAAAAATAACCCCTCCCCAACTGCCAGCCTCCCTCCCCCCACAGAGCCCACCCTCTTGATCCCCCCAGACTTATCAAAATTGTCTTGATGGTCTATTGTGGGTCTGGGAGCGACCCCTCAGCCCCCAGACACGGTGGCTCCCATATTCCAAAATAGTGCTATAATTACACAATGTTGGGTTCCATATTAGGTGCTGCAACCCAAGAAAGAGATCTAGGTGTCATAGTGGATAACACATTGAAATCATCGGTTCAGTGTGCTGCGGCAGTCAAAAAAGCAAACAGAATGTTGGGAATTATTAGAAAGGGAATGGTGAATACAACTGAAAATGTCATAATGCCTCTGTATCGCTCCATGGTGAGACCGCACCTTGAATACTGTGTACAATTCTGGTCGCCGCATCTCAAAAAAGATATAATTGCGATGGAGAAGGTACAGAGAAGGGCTACCAAAATGATAAGGGGAATGGAACAACTCCCCTATGAGGAAAGACTAAAGAGGTTAGGTCTTTTCAGCTTGGAGAAGAGACGACTGAGGCGGGGGATATGATAGAGGTGTTTAAAATCATGAGAGGTCTAGAACGGGTAGATGTGAATCGGTTATTTACTCTTTCGGATAATAGAAAGACTAGGGGGCACTCCATGAAGTTAGCATGTGGTACATTTAAAACTAATCGGGGAAAGTTCTTTTTTACTCAACGCACAATTAAACTCTGGAATTTGTTGCCAGAGGATGTGGTTAATGCAGTTAGTATAGCTGTGTTTAAAAAAGGATTGGATAATTTCTTGGAGGAGAAGTCCATTACCTGCTATTAAGTTCACTTAGAGAATAGCCACTGCCATTAGCAATGATAACATGGAATAGACTTAGTTTTTGGGTACTTGCCAGGTTTTTATGGCCTGGATTGGCCACTGTTGGAAACAGGATGCTGGGCTTGATGGACCCTTGGTCTGACCCAGTATGGCATTTCCTTATGTTCTTATGTTCTTTGACCCTATCATGTGACAGGGACTAATCACTGGTAATCAGGAAATAGCATGCACTATTATCCCAGGACAAGCAAGATGCTAGTCCTCACATAAAGGTGACGTCACTGATGGAGCCCTATTGCGGGAAAACTTTCTGTCAAAGTTTTTAGAAACTTTTGACTGGCACTGTGAGGCCACTGAGCATGCCCAGCATGCCATGATATTCTCTGCCACAGGGGTCTCTCTTCAGTCTTCGTTTTTCCACGCTGCTGCAAGCATCGTGGAGCTAGGAGCCCTATGAGTTTTTACTCACACATTGCTGACTGAAAAAGTCATTATTTTCAAATTATCTCTTCCATAAGGTATCTCTCTCTCTTTTTCTCCACCGGAAGGTGGAGAGTTTGGTATCGTTTTTACTGCAAGTAAAAACATTTTTTTCTCTCAGAAAATTTCCCCCGTTTTCATCGACGGCTGTCGGTGAAAACATGGCTTCAGGCTTTAAAAAAATGTCCGATTTGCAATCGGACTATGCCTATCACAGACCCACACCTTGAGTATGTTCTCTGCTTAGGCGAAAAACATGATGTCTCATCTTGCCAACAGTGTGCAGAAATGACTCCAAAAGGAAGGAAGCTTCGACACAAGAAAATGGAACACCTTTTTCACCTCCAACTCCTTCGATGTCAACGAAATCGTCCCCAGCAGGACTTACCAAAAAAGTTTTGCTGAAAAAATGACGTCTGGAGGGATCGGGTGATCAGGCATCGCCAACACCGTCGATGGCGTCGATAAGGTCGGTCATCGAGCAAAGGCCTAAACATAAGTATCGACACCGACATGCCCCAACACGAACATTAACTCCCTCCCCGGGAGAACCGAAAGCAAAGCGGCAAAAAGACAAGGAAACACCGCCACCGTCAGGGCCTACATCGATGGAACCCATACAACCATTGCATGAGGTATTATCTACTCCTCCACCGCCACCGTCCATTCCAGCTGTATGACAGGAATTGTCCCTGATCATCAAGCAAGCGGTGATGCAGGCCCTAAAAGAACAAATTCCAGTGACCATGCCGATACCGGTGACATTACTGATGACTGTGACACTACCGATGCCGGGGGCAATCCCGATGCCGGGGGCAACACCGATTCCAGTGACAACTTCGATGCCACTATCGATGCCAACGTTGGTGACTTCATTTTTACCAGTCACCATGCCGATGTCGATGACCCTGTCGGTTCCGGCACCGATGCCAATCTTCACGATTGCGCCGATGCCAGGCAATAAAGACAAAACAACTACGGTGACTTCGAAGAGATCATCAAAGACACTAGTCCCATCTTTGATCCCGAAGCCTTCACCATCGGTGCCTCTTCTTTCTGGGGATCCAGGACACCCAGACTCGGCACCACATCAAATAATAATGAAAAGATATCAGGATCTACTGGATTCTCTCCCCTCTAATCCAAGGGAAGAGCATTTTGAGGAATCATATCCTGAAGATCCATTGCCAAGACCTTCTGGCATTCCTCCTCCACCCAAGACTTCAGCAACTCCTCAGCACATCCAAGGATATGACACTTGGAGTGACACAAATTCAGAAACTTCATCTGAGGATTTTATGTCTGAGCCATCCCCACCAGATCCACGAAAGAAATCTCCTCCAGAAGATTTTACTTTCACAACTTTTGTCCAGGAAATGGCTGATACCATTCCTTTCAAATTAGTCACAGAGCAGGATACCAGACAACAAACCTTGGAGGTGCTTCAATTTGTCGACCCTCCAAAACAAGTGGTAGCCATACCAGTACATGATGTTCTCCTAGAATTGCAACATCATCTGTGGGAGCATCCCTGCTCCATTCCAGCTGTCAATAAGAGAATGGACAGTACATATTTAGTACAATCTGCTCCTGGGTATGAAAGGTCGCAGCTCCCTCACCACTCAATAGTGGTGGAGTCAGCACAAAAAAGATCAAAAAGAATTAGACCACATTCATCGAATCCCCCAGGTAAAGATCACCGGTTTTTAGATTCCCTGGGTCATAAAGTCTATCAAGGGGCCATGTTGAACTCTAGAATCTCTTCATACCAACTCTACATGACCCAATATCAAAGAGATTTGTGGAAACAAATGCAAGATTTTGTTCCATCTCTTCCATCTCAATATCAAGAGGCAGCCCAGGCCATCATCCACAAGGGTCTGGAGGCCGGAAAACATGAGGTCCGTGCGGTCTATGACAGATTCGAAACAGCTTCCAGGGTAGCTGCATCAGGGATCAGCGTCAGGAGGTGGGCATGGCTTAAGGCCTCAGACCTTAGATCTGAGGTCCAAGATAAATTAGTAGATCTTCCTTGCTTGGGAGATAACCTTTTTGGATCCAAGGTCCAGGATGCAGTGACTCAATTAAAGGAGCACACAAACACTGAGGCAGCTTTCTTCGCTTCCACAAGATCCTCCTACGCATTCTGGGCGTAGGCCTCAACGAAAAGAAGCTAGAAGACCTTTTTACAGACAAAGGAGATATTACCCTCCTATATCTTGAGCCAGGCCTTCTAGGACTCAACAAAGACCGCAACCAAGACAACCTAGGGCAGCTAGGCCTCAACCTGCTCCACAGACAGGACCTGCTGCTGATTTTTGAAACCACTTCCAAAGAACTCAGCTACTTCTCCAATCCTCAGCCAGAACTTCCAGTGGGAGGCCGGATATTCAAATTTTACAACAATTGGATGCCAATAACATCAGACCAATGGGTTCTGTCCATAATATCTCGCGGATACCAACTCAGTTTCCTCTCAATTCTCACAGATTTTCCTCCGAGTCATTCTCATCTCAGCGAAAATCACATGCTTCAACTACAAGTAGAATTATCCACCCTTCTGAAAGCCAGAGCTGTAGAGCCGGTGCCCCGGCCTCAGAGGGGCAGAGGATTCTATTCCCGTTATTTCCTCATTCCAAAGAAAACAGGAGGCCTTCGTCCCATCCTAGACCTCAGAAATCTCAACAAATTTCTAAAGAAAGAAAAGTTCAGGATGGTTTCTCTAGGCACCATGCTTCCACTTCTTCAAACAGGAGATTGGCTTTCTTCTCTGGATCTACAAGACGCTTACGCTCACATTCCAATATTTCCCCCTCATCGCAAGTATCTGCGCTTCATGGTGGGTCAACAACATTTCCGATACAGACTATTGCCATTCGGCCTTGCTTCTGCTCCCAGAATATTCACCAAATGTTTGGCAGTAATAACAGCACACTTGCACAAACACAGTGTCCATGTGTTTCCATATCTAGACGACTGGCTCATCAGAAGTCAATCTCTACAAGAAGCTCTAGCTTCTCTCAATCAAACAATTACTGTACTCCATTCGATGGGATTTCTCATCAATTATCAAAAGTCCCATCTTACTCCATCTCATCTGCTTCAATTCATAGGAGCAGAATTGAACACCATCTTCTCAAGTTCTTTTCTACCCGAGGATCGTGCAGACACTTTCCCTTTTGACAAACTCACTACGCTCAAAGAAACAAGCAACAGCTCATCAGTTTCTAACTTTACTAGGCCACATGGCCTCCACAGTTCATGTCACTCCTATGGCACGGTTCGCCATGAGAGTCACCCAATGGACTTTAAGATCACAATGGATCCAAGACATTCAAGCACTGCATTCTCCAATTCAAGTAACCCACCAGCTACGTTCCTCTCTACTTTGGTGGGCGAACAAGGACAATTTGCGCAAGGGTCTACCCTTGCAACAACCAGTCCCACAGATAACATTAACTACAGATGCATCCACCTTGGGTTGGGGAGCTCACATAAACAATCTCCAAACCCAGGGTACTTGGACAAAGCTCGAAGCAACATTTCAAATCAATTTCCTGGAACTTCGAGCTACACGTTATGCGCTGCTTGCGTTCAAGGACTGCCTTTCACACAAGACTGTTCTGATCCAAACGGACAACACAGTAGCCATGTGGTACATCAACAAACAGGGAGGTATGGGCTCGTATCTCCTTTGTCAAGAAGCTGCACAGATTTTGGACTGGGCCCTGAACCACTCAATGTTTCTCCGAGCCACCTATCTGGCAGGCATTCACAGTGTAGTGGCAGATCGACTCAGTCATCAGTTTCACCACACGAGTGGTCCCTGGATCCCTCAGTAGTGACCAGGATATTCCAACGTTGGGGCAGCCAACAATAGATCTCTTTGCGTCACATCTGAATCACAAAGTGAACAAATTCTGTTCTCTACACAAACAAAAAAACCAGCCAGCCAAGGACGCTTTTGCTCGCCCTTGGAACTCAGGCCTTCTATACGCGTATCCTCCAATATCGCTCCTAACCAAAACTCTAGTGAAGCTACAACAGGACAGGGGGACCATGATTCTCATAGCCCCGTATTGGCCTCGACAAGTATGGTTTCCCACACTTCTAGACCTCTCGATCAGGGATCCTATTCGACTAGGAGTAGCTCCCACTCTCATAACTCAGGATCAGGGTCGGTTGCGCCATCCCAATCTTCAATCCCTATCCCTGACAGCATGGATGTTGAAAGCTTGATTTTACAACCACTCAATCTTTCAACTAATGTATCTCAAGTGCTTTAGCTTCACGTAAACCTTCCACACGAAAGAACTATTCTTCCAAATGGAAAAGATTTATTTTGTGGTGCAGTCAAAAGAATATTAATCCTTTCATCTGCCCCACTACTTCTCTGCTAGACTACTTATACCATCTTTCAGAATCTGGTCTCCAGACTTCGTCTGTAACAGTACACTTAAGTGCAATCTCAACTTACCATAACAAGATGGGAGATGCACCAATATCCATACAATCTCTTGTCAGTAGGTTTATGAGAGGTTTAATGACACTTTAAAAAATGAAAAAAGGCAAAATGAAATGATAGACAAAACTCGACAAAATCTTTTGCTCTACACACTTCTACTTTTTACTTATAATAAGGAATTGTAGCACAGGTAAAGCCTCTGATTAAAGAATATACATTCAGTGGAGCAGAGAAGGCCTAGATCTAGTCAGCGAGGAGTAAATGTGATTTTTAATGGGCTAGGGTAGAGAATCAAGGGTCTCATCAGGAGTTCGGGGTTCAGGTTGCAGGCCATAAGCTGCTACGAATAACCAGATTTTCAGTCCCTTCTTGAAAGTAGGAAGGCCTGGGGCAAGCCTGATCTCAAGAGGAAGTGAGTTCCAGAGGATGAGCACTGAGCCTGTGAAAGTTCTTTTCCTAATGGTTGAGAGTCTCATTTCTTTGGGCACTGGCACTACCAGGCAAGCTTGGGTAGTGAGCAAAGTAGGCTGGCGGGGATGTAAGGGATGAGTCGGTTGTTCAAATAGGGAGGTGGTAAGCCTTTGAAGGTCTTACATGTAAGGACAAGCATTTTGAATATGGCCCTGTAGTGTGTTGGGAGCCAGTGAAATGTTCTGAGGAGTGAGGTGATATGATCAAGTTTTCTGGCTTTTAGTATGGTTTTGGCAGCTGCGTTTTATATAAGATACATGTGGGGTCAAGTATTTTGGGAAGTCCAATGTATAATAGGGCTGCCAACTTTCAACTATGAAAATTCTGGACACTTGAACACATGGAATAGAATTTTCAGTTATGTCTTTCCACACCACTATTTATTTTAAACTTTTATTACTTGTCTTATTACTAGAAGACTGTACACAAAGAAAGGTACAACCAAGTGATCTCAAATATAAAAATACGAATAACATTCCATTAGAAGTGTCAAAAAAATTGTTTAACAACTGCCACCCCCACCTTTAGGAAAACATGCACTTGATCTTTCAGATGAATCATAAATATTTATCGGGTCACACAAACTTTCTAATAACTCATTTCCTAGCGTGTAGCAGATGGACTCAAAACAAATGGGTATAGTGTGCTCGTGCTAGCAGTTGGAGACGGATCTGACATCAGCACGGGTACATATACCCACACAGGAAGTGTAGCAATTCAGTAATTTCCGTCTCCAAAGCGGTTTGGAGCTACCTCACGCTCGCTGAGCGTGTTTCCAAATTCTACACAACTAAATTCCTAGAAGACAACTTACTGAAGACGAGCCCCGCACTCCTGTGGTGATACCATGAGGTCCCTCACCCAGTTGAGTTTCCCGAGCTGACTTTCGTGGTCCCTCGGAGGTAGGAGCCTCGGTCCGGTGGCCGACTCGCGGCAGGGACTTAGCCCCCGAGTGAGAAGGGCTCGGGCGTGGCATAAGAGGCAGCCTCGGTCCCTGCGAGGACTTGGCCCCCGAGCGAGACGAGTTCGGGCGCAGCTTAGAGGCAGCGGGTGCACTTCCTCGAGCGTGGCGGTGAAGGTACTCACCCTCTCCCACCGCAGCCGGAGACCGCCCGGGTTGCAGCCGGGAAGCGCCGAAGACAAGGTAAGGCGTACATCTTTACTGTGGCCTCCGAGGAAGTGTGGATTCGCTGGGCATGCCTTCGTGGCAGCCCGCCAAGGAGGTCGCCATTTTTACCTGCCTACTCGCCTTCGCTACCTAGTCACACGTTATAGGCGCACGTTCATAAGACGCCATGGATAGGCGCACGTTATAGGCGCACGTTCATAAGACGCCATGGATAGGCGCATGTTATAGGTGCACGTTCATAAGACGCCGTGGATAGGCGCACGTCATAGGCGCACGTTCATAAGATGCCGTTGATAGGCACACGCTATAGGCGCACGTTCATAAGACGCCGTTGATGGGCGCACGTTATCGGCGCACATTTATAAGACGCCGTTGATAGGAGCACATTTATAAGACGCCGTTGATAGGCGCACGTTCATAGGCGCACGCTCATAAGACACCTGTTGGTGGGCGCACGATCATAAGACGCCCGTTCATAAGCGCATACTGCTAAGCGCAGGTTGATAAGCGCACACTCATAAGATAAGCGCATATTAGTAGGCGATACATATTGCAAAGTGTATGGAGCATAAGAGAGCCCACACGTCCGCAGAGCTGGCACCTCCAGAATCGGGCATAAGAGCCCTAAGCCTCTGCTCAGCATGCTCAGCATGCAACCTCAGAGCGAGGAAGCAGACTCGCTATGTGCCCAATGTGAGGAGGCCATGGGAATCCCAGGACAGGACCAGTCCCAGCCCAGCGGTCCGGAGTTTTCCTCAGGGAACACTCCGGACCTAGCAGGCCGAGGGAGCAGCCAGGGAACACAAGAGACCTGGTGCCCCTAAGGCCAGATCCAGCCTCTCTCTCCTGGGTGGAATTATTCAAGGGGATCCAAGCCTTTGTCCAGATGCAGTCTGCTCCTCGAAGGGGTCTTTCTGTTCCGGATGATCCGGCCCCTGGACCCTCGAGACCTAGGCATGGCCACCCGGAAGCCCCACTTATGGGGATTCGGATTGCTCCGAGGAAGATGAGGAGCCCCCCAAGGAGGGAGACCTTCCCTCGGAGATAGAACCATATCAGACCATGAGACGCTTCTTTCGGAAAGAGGACCTTCCAGGCCTGGTTTCACAATGCCTATCAGAACTGGCTATTCCAGGCCAGGACACCCTAGGGGACCCTAACATGAACCCCGTGTTAGAGGGCCTGCGCCAAACGGCTCACCATTTTCCCCTCCTACAAGCAGCACAGCAGCTAATAGATCAGGAATGGACTGCGCTGGAGGCCTCATTCAAAGGGGGTCAGGCCTTGTCAGGCATGTACCCTCTGGACCCGGCATCCAAGGAGCTGCTGGCATGCCCCAAGGTAGACGCCATAGTTAACGCAATTGTGAAGCGCACCACAATTCCGGTGGAGGGGGAAGCGGCCCTCAAGGATACACATGACCGGCGCATGGACACCATTCTGAAACAAGCCTTCGAGGTGGCAGCTATGTCCCTACGAATCGCGACCTTCTGCACCGTGGTGACGCGTTCCTGTTTATCACAAGCGAGAAACAACACTCCGAGAGAAGGCATGGAATCAGCTCTCGCGTTCCTCACTGACGCAGCCTCCGACCTCGTCCGTACGGCAGCCAAGGGAGTGTCATCCTCAGTGGCAGCCAGGAGACAGCTCTGGCTACGCAATTGGGCTGCCGACTCTTCCTCCAAGACGCGCCTCACAAGAATGCCCTTTAAGGGATCCCTACTGTTCGGCAGCGATCTCGAGAACTGGGCTAACAAATGGGGTGCCTCTCCATTACCCTGTCTGCCAGAAGACAGGTCGAGGAGGAACCAGCATTCGTTTTCTAGACCATCCAGAGGTAGAAACTCTCAGCGCTTCAACCCTTACAGGGCTCGCTATCAAGCACCTTGTTCTCAGGCCAGGAACCAGCCCTTTCGGGCTAAGCACAACAAGAGGAGAACCGGCTCGGGTTCTGGTCCCGGCCGCAACCCACAATGACAATCAGCCGACCCATCCGGGGGTAGCAGCCATAGGGGGCAGGCTAACCCTCTTCTACCGCAGGTGGATCGAGATTACTTCGGACTAGTGGGTCCTCTCCATCATCCGAGAAGGTTGTTTCCTGGATTTTCTTCGGCTCCCGCCGGACAAGTTTATGGAATCTCCTTGTTCGCCTCTCAAGAAGGCGGCACTAGAAGTGACCTTACAGAGGCTCCTGGCACTAAAAGCCATAATCCCCGTGCCTGCAGAGGAGATAAATTCTGGGCATTATTCCATTTATTTCATAGTACCCAAGAAGGAGGGCACTTTCAGGCCCGTCCTGGACCTTAAGTCAGTCAACCGACACCTACAGGTCCCCAGCTTTCGCATGGAAATGCTACGGTCTGTCAAGAATGCAGTACAGCCGGGGGAGTTTCTCACCTCCCTAGACCTGTCAGAAACCTATTTGCATATCCCAATTCATCGGGATCACCAGCGCTATTTACGCTTCAAAGTCCTGAATCAGCACTTCCAGTTCCGAGCTTTACCCTTCGGGTTAGCCAACGCGCCGCGGATCTTTACCAAGGTCATAGTAGTAGTGGCGGCAGCACTCAGGAAGGAAGGAATTCTCGTCCATTCCTGCCTAGACGATTGGCTGATCAGGGCAAAGTCACCAGAGGAGAGCCACCGGGCAACCAACAGAGTTATAGCTCTTCTAGAAAGCCTAGGATGGGTAGTCAACATAAAGAAGAGTTCCCTACAGCCGTCCCAGTCGCTGGAATTCCTAGGGGTTCAATTCGACACCCAGGAAGACAAGGTCAGCCTGACCTTCAAAAGGAAGTCTAAACTCCGGAATCATCTGCAGGCCCTGCTGAGCGCCAGCCGGCCCACAGCTCGAGATTACCTACAGGTCCTCGGCCTCATGGCATCCACTCTGGAGGTGATACCATGGGCGCGGGCTCATATGAGACCATTACAACGTGCCCTCCTTTCTCGGTGGAGCCCGCGATCACAGAACTTCACCGTACACCTACCTCTCCCAGCCAGAGTGCGGAATCAGCTACTGTGGTGGTTGCAGCCCGGCCACATGAGCCGGGGGTCGAGAATGTCCTCCCCAACCTGGACCCTGCTCACTACAGATGCCAGCCTGAACGGCTGGGGAGCACACTGCGAAGAACTCACCGCCCAAGGGCGGTGGAACAGAGAAGAGTCAAGGTGGAACATCAACTGACTAGAGGCACGGGCAGTCAGGCTAGCTTGCCTGCGATTTGCCCACAGACTTCGCCACAGAGCGATCAGAGTGATGTCAGACAACGCCACCACGGTGGCATACATCAACCGACAGGGCGGAACCAGAAGCCAACAGGTATCCCTAGAAATAGCCCCCTTGATGACTTGGGCGGAAGCGAATCTCCAGGACATCTCCGCCGTTCACATCGCTGGGAAGGACAACACCACGGCAGACTTCCTCAGAAGAGAAAGCTTAAGTCCAGGGGAATGGCAGCTGTCGCCCACAGCTTTCCAGATGATTGTGGATCAGTGGGGGATGCCGGGCATGGACCTATTAGCAGACAGGTCCAATGCTCAAGTACCCAGATATTTCAGCCACAGGCGGGATCCGCTATCCCAGGGGATCGATGCCCTGGTACAGCCGTGGCCTCAGGGAATCCTGCTGTATGCCTTTCCTCCGTGGCCCCTGCTGGGCGCCATTATACACAAGATTCAGCAACACAGAGGCCTAGTTCTTCTAGTGGCCCCGGACTGCCCAAGAAGACCCTGGTACACAGACATGAGAAGACTACTGGCAGGGAATCCTCTACGCCTGCCTCCACACAGGGACCTGCTGCGGCAAGGTCCCATCCTCCACGAGGATCCAGCTCAATTCTCTCTTACGGTCTGGCCATTGAGAGGGCTAGATTGAAGAAAAGAGGATACTCGGAGCCGGTAATAGATACACTCCTCCGAGCACGCAAGTTCTCCACATCACTGACATATATCAGGATCTGGAGAGTTTTTGAAGCCTGGTGCGACTCTCACAGCACCAATTCACATGCCGCTAAGATTCCTATCATTTTGGACTTTCTACAAGATGGACTTCAGAAGGGTCTGTCCCTCAGCTCCATCAAGGTTCAGGTAGCAGCGCTGTCTTGCTACGGTCCCAGGAGTGATGGCAACACCATTGCCAAACACCCAGACGTTTCACGTTTCCTGAAAGGAGTCAAACACATTCGCCCGCCACTGAAGTGGCCAGTGCCCTTGTGGAACCTCAACCTAGTGTTGGAATTTCTAGCGGGATCCGCCTTCAGGCCCCTTCGAGGCCTGTCTCTCCGTTTGTTAACTTTGAAGATGGTGATCTTACTGGCTGTGTGTTCAGCACGCCGCATCTCAGAGCTACAAGCACTGTCCTGCCGTGATCCGTTTCTCAGAATCACTCCAGAAGCTATCCATCTTCGCACGGTTCCTTCCTTCTTACCCAAAGTGGTCTCACACTTTCACCTCAACCAAACCATATCCTTGCCATCTACGGGAGGTTTGAAGAAGTCAGAAGAAGGTCGAATACTGCCTCATCTCGACATCGGCAGAATACTGGCCAGATACTTGGAAATGTCAGAAGCAGTACGAAAGACGGACCATCTGTTCGTCCTTCACAGCGAGAAGAAGCAAGGGGAAGCAGCCTCACGGCCAACCATCACCCGCTGGATCAAAGAAGTTATCAAGGCAGCCTACGTTGAGGCGGAAAAACCACCTCCTCTACAGGTCAAGGCTCACTCTACCAGAGCGCAAGCGGCCTCTTGGGCAGAAACTAGGATGCTGTCGCCTGCAGAGATATGTAAAGCGGCGACGTGGTCCTCCCTCCATACCTTCTCCAGATTCTACCGTCTGGACGTCCAGGCCAGGGAGGACACAGCATTTGCGAGGGCAATCCTACACGGTCCTCGGGCAGCCTCCCGCCCAGGCCGGGAGTAGCTTTTGTACATCCCATTTGTTTTGAGTCCATCTGCTACACACTAGGAAATGTAGAGATTACTTACCTGATAATCTCCTTTTCCTTAGTGAATGCAGATGGACTCAGCATCCCGCCCGGCTGCCGGTATACATGGGGATTCGCCGACTCACGGTAAGCCATGTTTGCTTATATAGGGCTTCCACCCTGCCGGGTGTCGACGCCTTCCGGTTGAGAACATTGGCGGTCTCCAGCTACCATCAATTGGTGTTATGCTTCCGGGGTGTGAACCCTTGGTTCAGCGAAGAACGAATGTTCAGACGCTGATTGGCGAAACCTCGACTTGGACTATCACGAAGGTCTGGATGAAGGCACCTCCAGCAGGATGAGGTAAAAAGCTGAGCTGGCGCCTCCAGCAGGTCGTGGGAAGTGAAGCTGAGCTGGCGCCTCCAGCAGGTCGTGGACTCGAAGGTGGATGTCCTCAGCAGGTCATGGAAAGTAGAGCTGAGCTGGCGCCTCCAGCAGGTCGTGGAAGTGAAGCTGAGCTGGTGCCTCCAGCAGGTCGTGGACTCGAAGGTGGATGTCCTCAGCAGGTCGTAGAAAGTAGAGCTGAGCTGGCGCCTCCAGCAGGTCGTGGACTCGAAGGTAGAAAAGTTCAGGCAATGAGAGTTAGAGGAATTTTTACAGCCAGTCCGAGGGTCGGAAGCCAAAGGGTACCTTGCAGCCAGTCCAGAGGTCAGATGCCAGAGAATACGCCAAAGCCAGTCCAGAGGTCAGAAGCCAGAGAAGATGCCGCAGCCGATCCAGGAATCAGGAACCAGAGAGTACGTCACAGCCAGTCCAGGGTTCAGGAGCCAGAGAATACGCCAAAGCCAGTCCAGAGGTCAGAAGCCAGAGAAGATGCCGCAGCCTATCCAGGAATCAGGAACCAGAGAGTACGTCACAGCCAGTCCAGGGTTCAGGAGCCAGAGAGAAGACACCGCCAGTCAGAAGTCACTACCAAAGATCAGGAATCACAACAGGAACAAGCCAGGAGCCAAGATGAAGTCAAGGCAAGGTCTGAGGTGCAGGACCTGCCTTTAAATAGCTCCTTCCAGCTGCCACACCAGGGGAGAGCCAATCCTGCTGCAGGAGGCATCCAGCAGCCAATCAGAGGCAGCGATGTTGGTCCCTGAAGGAGGGCGGAGCCAGCAACCCGGAAGAGGAGCCGAAACGCCGCGGCCATGTTGTGCCGTGGTCCGCGGCCCCGGACCCACGCCTCAGCATGACATCAGGGTAATTGCGGTGGTCTGCCGCGCTGGTAAGTGGCGTTTTTCGGTCGCGGCGCGCCGCGAGCGCGGCTCCTAACAGTACCCCCTCCTTTAGGCCTCCCTCTAGAAGGCTTGGGCTTCTCGGGATGAAGAGCATGAAAGGTCTGGAGAAGATCTTTATCCAAGATATTGGTAGCTGGTTCCCAAGAATTCTCCTCCGGGCCGAAACCCTCCCAGGCAAGAAGGTACTCCCATTTACGTCCTCGTTTGCGCACATCCAGGACTTCTTGAACTCGATAAATGGTATCCTCTTCAGCCCGTACCACCGGAGAAACAGGTGTCTTACGAGAAGGCCAAGTGAGAAGTACGGGCTTCAAAAGGGATACATGAAATGAATTATGAATACGAAGTGTGGAAGGCAGTCGTAATTGATAAGTCACAGGACCCACTTGTCTAAGCACCGGAAAGGGACCAATGTATCGAGGAGCCAATCTCATGGAGGGAACCCGTAAACGAATGTGTCTGGTACTTAGCCACACTTTGTCTCCAGGAAGGAATCGTGGCGCCGGCCGTCTGTGCCGATCCGCAAATTTCTTGGCAGTGTTGGCTGCCCTTTTTAACATTTGTTGCGTATGGATCCATAGTTGTTTTAATTGTAGAGCCGTAACCTGGGCCGCTGGAGAGGCAACTGGCAATGGTAAGGGTATCGGTGGAGCGGGTTGCTGTCCATAAACGATTGTAAAAGGAGAAGCCCCCGTAGACGTGCAAGTGTGAAAATTGTGAGAGAACTCAGCCCAGGGCAGCAGGGCTGACCAATCGTCTTGTCGAAAATTAACATAAGTTCGTAGAAATTGTTTTAAGGACCGGTTGGTCCGTTCGGACTGCCCGTTGGCCTGGGGGTGGAACGCCGTGGTGAAATCTAGAGCAATGTGGAATTTAGTGCAAAGACTCCGCCAGTATTTTGCAGTGAACTGAGATCCACGGTCAGAGGTAATGTGCTGTGGAATGCCATGGAGGCGAAAAATGTGTAACATGAAGAGTTGAGCCAGACGTGGAGCAGATGGAAGGGCGGGTAGAGGTGTAAAATGAGCCATCTTCGAGAATCGGTCTACCACAACTCAAATGACCGTATGACCTTCAGAAGGCGGCAGATCAACAATAAAGTCCGTGGAGATGTGAGACCAAGGTTTGGCAGGTACCGGCAGAGGTTGTAATAGCCCCCACGGCCGTCCAGTAGGATCCTTATGTTGAGCGCACGTAGGACAAGAATTTACGTAGGCGCGAATGTCCTTACGCATTCCAGGCCACCAATAGTGATTCTGCAGGAGGGCAAGCGTACGACTCTGCCCTGAATGCCCAGCTACCTGGGAATCATGGCCCCATTTCAATACCTTGTTGCGGAGTCTTCGAGGTACCACTGTCTTGCCAACAGGAACCGTGAAAGACGCAGAGAGAATGATGCGAGCAGGATCAATGATGTTTTGAATGGGCTCCAAGATGTCTTCGCTGACAAAAGATCGTGATAACGCGTCTGCTTTAATGTTTTT
The DNA here is from genome assembly GCF_901001135.1 of Rhinatrema bivittatum. Classification (NCBI taxonomy): domain Eukaryota; kingdom Metazoa; phylum Chordata; class Amphibia; order Gymnophiona; family Rhinatrematidae; genus Rhinatrema; species Rhinatrema bivittatum. The sequence goes on from NW_021820708.1 coordinate 206,077, forward strand.
GCTGGCGGGTCGATATCGGATTTCAAAATCAAAACGGGTAAAAAAAAGTGCCCAGCGGGCTTGACGTGGATTGAGCCGTTGAGCCTGCTGTAAATAGATTAGGTTTTTGTGGTCCGTAAAAACCGTGATCGTATGTTGAGACCCCTCCAACCACTGTCGCCATTCCTCGAAAGCAAGTTTAATGGCGAGCAACTCTTGGTCGCCTATCGAGTAATTGCGCTCAGCGGGTGAGAATTTCTTCGAAAAGTAAGAGCAGGGATGAGACTTGCCAGAGACAGAAATTTGGCTCAAGACCGCACCTACTCCTACAGTGGACGCATCAACTTCGACAATGAAGGGACGTCTGGGATCCGGGTGATGCAGGCAGGGTTGACGTAAAAAGGAGTCTTTAAGGGTTTGGAATGCCTCAATAGCGTCCACTGGCCAGGATTTAACATTAGCTCCAGTATGGGTGAGTGCAGTAAGTGGTGCCGCGAGCTTGGAAAAATCCTTGATGAAACTGCGGTAATAGTTGGCGAATCCAAGGAACCGCTGCAGTGCGCGGAGACCAGTTGGTTGAGGCCAGTGCTGTATACATCGTAATTTGGCCGGATCCATCTGAAATCCTCGGTGAGAGATGATATACCCTAAGAAAGGAACAGATTCGGTCTCGAAAACACATTTTTCTAATTTAGCATATAAATGATTCTCCCGTAGACGTTGCAAAATCTGTAGAACATGTTGACGGTGAGCTGGTAAATCATTAGAAAAAATTAATATATCATCTAAATAAACCACCACACAGATGTAGAGTAGATCCCTGAAGATTTCATTGATGAAGTTTTGGAAGACGGCAGGAGCATTAGTTAAGCCAAACGGCATAACTAAATATTCATAGTGTCCGTCCCTGGTGTTAAAAGCCGTCTTCCACTCGTCACCCTCACGAATCCGAACTAGATTATAGGCGCCACGTAAGTCCAGTTTAGAAAAAATTCGAGCTCCTTGTAACCGGTCAAATAACTCTGTGATGAGGGGTAGAGGGTATCTATCCTTGATGGTTATAGCATTGAGCCCCCTAAAATCAATGCAAGGTCGTAAGGTCCCATCTTTTTTCTTAACAAAAAAAAATCCAGCTCCCGCCGGGGAGGTAGATCTTCGTATAAATCCTTTCTGCAGGTTATCCTGGATATATTCGGACATGGCTAGAGTCTCTGAAACGGATAAGGGATACGTTCTTCCTCGAGGTGGTGTGGATCCCGGAATCAAATTGATAGCACAGTCGAACTCCCGGTGAGGAGGCAAGATATCTGCAGCCTCTTTGGAGAATACATCCGCAAATTGTTCATATTGAAAGGGTAAACTCCCTAGGTCAGAGGTACAAATGAAACTCTGTGTGCTTGATGTAGTGTTTAAGCATACTCCCAGACAATTAGGTCCCCACTGCTTCAGTTTTAGAGTAGTCCAATCAAATTGGGGATTATGACGCTGTAGCCACGGAATGCCCAGAACCACTGGATGAATGGCTTTTTTGAGTACGTAAAACATAATTTGTTCCCGGTGATCTGGTGCAATGAGACAATCCAGAGGTTCCGTCTGATGGGTAATGGTCCCGGGTAAAGGATCCCCGTGGATAGATGAGACTACTAAAGGTGAAGGACAGGGTTGAGTAGGAATTTGTAATTGTTCGATTATTTCTTGCAAGATAAATTCTCCACCGGCACCGGAATCCACTAGGCCCAAGGTGGTAAATGCATGTCCTTTAACTGTGAGTGTGACAGGTAGCGTCAGTGGGGGAGCTGGAGATGCAAGACCTAGGGTTACTCCCCCCATGGACCCTAGGCTCTGGAGTTTCCCGGTCGGATAGGACAGCCTGCAATCCGATGACCGGAGCCTCCACAATATAAACAAAGTCCTTCTCTACGTCGTCTCTGACGCTCAGCCGGAGACAGAGGTCCTCTGCCGAGTTGCATGGGTTCTTCAGTAGCGGTTGCACTGGAATGTGCTTCTCGAGTACTTATGGGAGGCGGAGTTTGAGAGTAGGAATTGGGCGGGCGTCGTCTAATTCCCAGGCCCTCCCGAACTCTTTCCTGAATTCGCCGATCGATTCTGGTGGCTAATTCAATAAGAGAATTTAAGGAGGCAGGAAGTTCCCTGGCTGCTAGTTCATCCTTGATTTTAGAAGAGAGACCCTCTAGATAAATTGTTCGGAGGGTGGCCTCCTCCCACTGAAGCTCTGTCGCCAGTGTTCGGAATTCAATATTGTAGTCCATGAGAGCGCGACCTCCTTGACGAAGGTGTAGGATGGTGGATCCGGTTGCTGCTTTTTTCCCTGGTTCTTCAAATACCAAATGGAACAACTCTGTGAAGCGAGAGAAGTCCTGTAGTACTGGATCAGCACTCTGCCACAGGGCCGAACCCCATGCGAGGGCTTTACCATCCAACAGCGATAATATGTAGGTAGTTCTGGTTACATCGTCCGGGAAGAGAGAGGATTGTAGACGAAAATGCATATTGCATTGGTCCAGAAATCTCAAACATAAGCGTGGATCTCCAGCATACCAAGGTGGGACCGGTAAAGGTACTACCGGACGGGGAAGTCCTTGCAGTGTAGATGGAGCAGGAACAGTTGGTAGGCTGACTGCGGGTGGAGCAGCTTGCGTAGCGACCACAGCGTCTAGACGGGCATTCAGTCGTTCGATGGAGGCGGCCATGGCTTCTAACATATTCTGTTGTTCGACTACCCTCTGTGCCAGGCCGGGAATTGCTCGTAGTGCCGAGGTCTCTGCCGGGTCCATGGCCTTGACTTACTGTTATGCTTCCGGGGTGTGAACCCTTGGTTCAGCGAAGAACGAATGTTCAGACGCTGATTGGCGAAACCTCGACTTGGACTATCACGAAGGTCTGGATGAAGGCACTTCCAGCAGGATGAGGTACAAAGCTGAGCTGGCGCCTCCAGCAGGTCGTGGGAAGTGAAGCTGAGCTGGCGCCTCCAGCAAGTCGTGGACTCGAAGGTGGATGTCCTCAGCAGGTCGTGGAAAGTAGAGCTGAGCTGGCGCCTCCAGCAGGTCGTGGAAGTGAAGCTGAGCTGGCGCCTCCAGCAGGTCGTGGACTCGAAGGTGGATGTCCTCAGCAGGTCGTAGCGCGGCTCCTAACAATTGGTCAGGGTAATCCTGTTTATTTAATCGATCGGTCAGTCACACATATGTGTATGTTTCTGAAGGGATGTATTTTACTAGCATGTAGGCATTTGTATTAGTCTTATTTGTTGTGTTTTCTCAATAAGACATGCATTAGTGGTATATTACTGTCTTTTCAAAAGGAGGGCTATTGCGCCTGGTAGTAGATAAAGTTGAAATTAGATGGACTTCCATAATAGTACATAGTCTGTTATATATCATTATAGAGTATTGTGAAAGACAAATAGAGGCAATACTAAAATTGTTGGAGTTTGGAACAGGTTTTTAGATGGGAGGGATGGATATATGAATGTATGTGAAAGAGATATGAATGAGAAAGAATGGGGATTTTATATGGGTATTTGTGATAGGTGAAAACCATAGATATATTTAAAACTTGTTGATGGTCTAAATAGTTATAAAGAGTTGTGTATAAATAAGAAGTAAACATATGTTAAGATATAAGTTTAAAGAAAATAAAGGAATATTTAAAAACAAAACAAACACAAAAATTCTTTATGAATATGTATACATATAAGCAGAAATAGGTAGACTGTCTTAATATAGGAAAGGCTAAAGAGGTTAGGGCTGTTTAGTTTGGAGAAGAGACGACTGAGAGGAGAAGATCACCTTGCTGGTGGCTGAAAGGAATCAGTAAGTTCTGCTTGGGAAATGTTTTAAAAGTATTAGGGAGAAGTAAACTATTGGGGTATATTATTTAGTGTTTGTGCTTTAAAAAGTCAGTAAGGCAGATAATAAACAGAAGTTAATGTGTTTGTATTTCCCAACCCTCCTACCCCTCTCCTACCCACCCCTAGCTCATCTTTTAATTTATAGGCAGGTTCCACTTTCACACTAAAAAAAAAAAAAAAAAAATCAGCCTTTTAACTTCACATATTCTCCACACCTTATTGAGAGTTTGATCATTCACTTGTAGGCCACTACCAGATATATAGTGAATACACTAATACAGTTAAAAGATCGTAATTAGACACATTCCTACTCCCATAGCAACCTAAAACTTAACTAGGAACTGAACAAATTTGAGATGAAGGCAGCAGTCCAGCAGCAAGAGGGGGGTCTCCCAGTCTTTTGCATCGAGTGTCACATGTATGATTTTTTACCCACCGGTGAGAAGTTGTACATGTGCATGCGATGCAAAGAGCTCCTGTCTCTCAGAGAACGAGTCTGATCTCTGGAGGCTAGAGTGGCAGACTAGTAGGAGCTGAGGCAGACAGAGAGGTATATAGATGAGACCTTCAGGGACATAGTAGCAAAGTCCCAACTTCAGACTGGCAGCCCTGGTGCTGCCTTGGAGGAAGAAGGTCTCATGATCGGAGAGCATAAACCTGGTGCAACAGGAAAGGATCCTATAGCAAGGACTTGCTGTCCAGGTGGTGCATTGTCCTCTCGCACTAGGATGTGTCTCCCAGGGCTACTGCCCAGGAGGGAAGGGTTAGATCGGCTGTCATACTTGGTGATTCGATTATTAGGAATGTAGACAGCTGAGTGGCTGGTGGGAGTGAGGATTGCCTGGTAACATGCCTACCTGGTGCAAAGGTGGCGGACCTCATATGCCACCTAGATAGGATTTTAGACAGTGCTGGGGAGGAGCAGGTTGTTGTGGTACATGTGGGCACCAATCACATGGGAAAATGTGGGAGGGAGGTTCTGGAAGCTAAATTTAGGCTCTTAGGAAGCTGAAATTCAGACCCTCCATGGTAGCATTCTCTGAAATGCTCCCTATTTCATGCACAGGTCCCCAGAGGCAGGCAGAGCTTCATAATCTCAATGCATGGATGAGACAATGGTGCAAGGAAGAGGTTTTCAGTTTTGTAAGGAACTGAGGAAACTTTTGTGGAAGGGAGAGTCTTTTCCGAAGGGATGGGCTCCAACTTAACCAGGGTGGAACCAGGCTTCTGGCACTAACCTTTAAAAAGGAGATAGAGCAGCTTTTAAACTAGAACAAAGGGGTAAGCCAACAGTCGCTCAGCAGCACATGGTTCAGAGGGAGGTAGCTTCAAAGGATACTAATGATGCATTAGAATTAGTGCATCCCGACAGTGAGGTTCCAATAATAAGAAAAGTAGTCCAAGTGCCTGTAACTAAAAACTCACCTGAGCTAAAAAATTCTAACTTATCCCTATCAATTGAAAAGCAGAATGAAAATACAAACAAAAAACAAACTTTGAAATGTTTGTATGCTAATGCCAGAAGTCTAAGAAGTAAGATGGGAGAATTAGAATGTATAGCAGTGAATGATGACATAGACTTAATTGGCATCTCAGAGACATGGTGGAAGGAGGACAACCAATGGGACAGTGCTATACCGGGGTACAAATTATATCGCAATGCCAGAAAGGGGCATCTGGGAGACGGTGTAGTGCTTTATGTCCAGGATGGCATAGAAGCCAACAGGATAAAGATCCTTCATGAGACCAAATACACAATCAAATCTTTATGGGTAGAAATCCGTTGTGTGTTGGGAAATAGTATAGTGAAATTTTAAGAGAAATTAGGGAAGCTAACCAAATTGGTAGTGCAGTAATAATGGGAGATTTCGATTATCTCAGTATTGACTGGGTAAATGTAACATCAGGACATGCTAGAGATATAAAGTTCCTGGATGGAATAAATGATTCAGGAACCAATGAGAGAGGGAGCAATTTTAAATCTAATTCTCAGTGGAGCACAGGATTTGGTAAGAGAGATAACGGTGGTGGGGGCTGCTTGACAAGAGTGACCATAATATGATCAAATTTGAATTAATGATTGGGGGGGGGGGGGGACAGTAAGCAAATACACGGCTCTCGTGCTAAACTTTCAAAAGGGAAACTTTGATAAAATGAGAAAAGTAGTTAGAAAAAAACTGAAAGGAGCAGCTACAAAGGTAAAAAGTGTGCAAGAGGTGTGGATATTGTTAAAAACTACCATCCTAGAAGCACAGTTCAGATGTATTCCACACATTAAGAAAGGTGGAAGGAAGACAAAACGATTACCGGCATGGTTAAAAGGTGAAGAGAAAGAGGTTATTTTAGCCAAAAGATCTTCATTCAAAAATTGGAAGAAGGATCCAACAGAAGAAAATAGAATAAAGCATAAGCGTTGGCAAGTTAAATGTAAGAAATTGGTAAGACAGGCTAAGAGAGAATTTGAAAAGTAGTTGGCCATAGAGGCAAAAACTCACAGTAAAAACTTTTAAAAATATATCCGAAGCAGAAAGCCTGCGAGGGAGTCAGTTAACCGTCAGATGATCGAGGGGTTAAAGGGGCACTTAGAGAAGATAAGGCCATTGCAGAAAGATTAAACAATTTCTTTGCTTTGGTGTTTACTGGAGAGGATGTTGGGGCAATACCCATTCCGAAGAAGGATTTCATGGCTGGTTCTGAAGGAACTAAAAAATGAATTTTCAGACCTATTAGTAAAAATTTGTAACCTATCATTAAAATCATCCACTGTACCTGAAGACTGGAGGATGGCTAATGTAACCCAATATTTAAAAAGGGCTCCAGGGGAGATCCGGGAAACTACAGGCCAGTTAGCCTGACTTTAGTGCCTGGAGAAATAGTGGAAAGTGTTCTAAAGATCAAAATCACAAAACATATAGAAAGACATGGTTTAATGGAAAAATGTCAGCATGGCTTTACTCAAGACAAGTCTTGTCTCACAAATCTGCTTCATTTTTTTGAAGGGGTTAATAAACATGTAGATAAAGGTGAACCGGTATATGTAGTATATTTGGATTTTCAGAAGACTTCTAAGAAAAGTAAAAAGTCATGGGATAGGTGGCAATGTTCTTTTGTGGATTACAAACTAGTTAAAAAACAGGAAACAGAGAGTAGGATTAAATGGTCAATTTTCTCAGTGGATGTGGGAGGGCAGTGGAGTGCCTCAGGAAACTGTACTGGGACCCGTGCTTTTCAATATATTTGTAAATGATCTGGAAAGGAATACGATGAGTGAGGTAATCAGATTTGCAGATGATACAAAATTATTCAGAGTAGTTAAATCACAAGCAGATTGTGATAAATTGCAGGAGGACATTGTGAGACTGGAAAATTGGGCATCTAAATGGCAGATGAAATTTATTGTGGATAAGTGCAAGGTGATGCATATAGGGGAAAATAATCCAAGATATAGTTACACGGTTAGGTTCCATATTAGGAGCTATCACCCAAGAAAGAGATCTAGGCGTCATAGTGGATAACACATTGAAATAATATTGAAATCATCGGCTCAGTGTGCTGTGGCAGTCAAAAAAGCAAACAGAATGTTAGTAATTATTAGGAAGAGAATGGTGAATAAAACAGAAAATGTCATAATGCTTCTGTTTTGCTCTATGATGAGACCGCACCTTGAATACTGTGTACAATTCTGGTCACCGCATCTCAAAAAAGATATAGTTGCGATGGAGAAGGTACAGAGAAGGGCAGCCAAAATGATAAAGGGGATGGAACAGCTCCCCTGTGAGGAAAGACTAAAGATGTTAGGGCTGTTCAGGTTGGAGAAGAGATGGCTGAGGGGGGATATGATAGAGGTGTTTAAAATTATGAGAGGTCTAGAACAGGTAAATGTGAATTGGTTATTTACTCTTTTGTATAATAGAAGGACTAGGGGGGCACTCTATGAAATTAGCATATAACACATTTAAAACTAATCGGAGAAAATTCTTTTTCACTCAACAACGCACAATTAAACTCTGGAATTTGTTGCCAGAGGATGTGGTTAGTGCAGTTAGTGTAGCTGGGTTTAAAAAAGGATTGGATAAGTTCTTGGAGGAGAAGTCCATTACCTGCTATTAATCAAATTGACTTAGAAAATAGCCACTTCTATTACTAGCATTAGTAGCATGGGATATACTTAGTTTTCCCGTCGATAGCAGGGCTGAATTAGCCATGCTGTATGGGAACTGTCAATCAGGGCCCAGGAGGCGGAGCTTTTTAGTAGAGTTAAGATCTTTTGATCCTCTGCGGCTGCGCGTGGGTTCCCGCGCAGCATCAACTGTTCTCCTCAGTCTGTTTTTTTCCGCGCGCGGGAGCGCACGCGGAGCCTTCTTCTCCTCAGACAGTAAAAAAAAAAAAAAAAAAATGTCAAAACCGCAGTCGGGGTTTAAGCCTTGCCCCTGTGGCAAGATCATGTCCATCACGGATGGACATGATCGCTGCTATCGGTGCCTAGGGCGCGAGCATCCCCAAACTAATTGCGAACACTGCGACAGGATGTCGCCGAGAGCTCGTCGTCATCGAAGCTATCGCTGGCTGGCAATTGCTGAGAAGACTTCGACGACACACTCTTCGCCGAGGCCAGAATCTAAAACTTCGACGGCGAAGAGAGCCTCCTCCTGGGATCCTCAGTCCCCGAAGGTAAGGGACGCGAAGAGACGACCCAGAGCAACGGAGGACCAGGGCCCTGGTCACTCCGAGGAAAGGGACGACGGGTTACAAGGACAATTTACATTGACTGAACCCGATTCCCAGGGACCCGGGAAGGAGATTCCAGTCAGAACCTTGTTGCTATCCAAGACCAAGGGTCCGAAGCCTGTAGGGGCGAAAAAGCCACGAGCACAAGGTGAACCCGGGTCGGCGCAGGGAAAAGTATCCCGGCCTAGTGCCTCCAAATCGGCGCCGAGGACTCATATGGCGCCGAAATCACTCCAGGCGCCAGGGAGCCGACCGGAGCCGGACTCGAATACGGCGCGGGCTCAAACGGAGCCGAAGGATCATAGACCGGCGCCGAAACACTCGGCGCCGAGACCGGCGCCAAAACATCCGGAGCCGGGGCGGGCGCCGAAACATCCGGAGCCGGGGCGGACGCCGAAACATCCGGACCCGGGGCGGACGCCGAAGCTCCGAGAAAGGGAGCCGGCACAGAAACCGAAGTCCACGGCGCCGTCTCGGGCTCGGACACAAGAACGACCTGGCGAGAAAGCAGAGTCACGGGCGGGTCCCTAGCTCTCGGGTGGAACCACATAAAAAAGGGGTTTCTCAGCGGGATACATCAAAGCTGAAAGCGCAGGGTCCGCAGTCGGACTCGACGAAGGCAACGGACCATAACAAGCGTAAATTCAGCGATCTAACGGTTCAGGAGCCACGACCGCTCACAAAACCGACTACACTCCAGGGAACGAGATATTCAGGAAGTGAAAGCTCCCGAGACCGGAGCAGGTACACCGAAAAGGATGACCTGGCGTCCTCTTCCAGAAAGAGAGGACATCCTCGTTCGCCGTCATCGCCCCCCCCCGAAGGGACTTCAGGGCGAGGCAAAGAGACACAGAGGCACGCATCGCCACCATCGGAAATCTTCCTCCTCTTCATCATCTCAAGTTAGGAGTAACTCCCGTCGTTCTGCTTCCTCTTCGCATAGGGTGATTCCCATCTCCTCATCGCAATCCCCTAACTCTGCAGACTCGGCACATTCTACGAGTCACAGTGAGGCGAGTTGGGGGACTCATTCGGAGCAAACGAAGGTGACAAGTCCTCTTCCGTTTCACTCCCCTACGAGGACCCAACCACCGCCAATGCCACAACACGCTTCTAAGGCGTTCTGGGACCTAACTCAATCTCTGGAGGGGTTCTTTGAATCCTTGCAGTCTACATACACCCTTCCTCCAGAGGCCACTACTCCGGGGAAGTCGACAAGCACCCCACCACAAACGCCACTGAGTAAACCAGCCTCTATTTCTCCCTCTCCACCGCGATATGCAGACTCGCCGTCCCACCACACGGAGTCCATATCACCACACTCTTCACCGGCGTCCTCGATGGGCTACCCCTCAGACCCACCGGACCAGCCGGCGGAACCGTACTCTCCCCCGGAGGATGTCACATACCCGAGATTTGTGGACAAAATGGGTAACATCTTGAAGCTCGAGGTCCAGAAATTACCGGAACCAAGGGCGGAAACGTTTGGTTTGTTAAAAATCTTCGACGCTCCGGGGGAACCGTCCGCCTTACCACCACATACAGTGTTGCATGGAGTTCTACAAAAGTCATGGGACACCCCCTATACACTGTCAGCAGTATCTAGGAAAACTGACTTAAAATTTAAGCTACAGAAGGCATCCTTGTATTCCATGCCACAGCTACCACATGAATCGGTAGTGGTAGAGTCCGCACTCCAAAAGTTTCGAAAGGCGAAGTCGCACACTTCGGCTCCGCCGGGAAAGGATAATAAGTGTCTCGACGATTTTGCGAGAAGGATGTACCAAAACGCGATGCTTACAGCCCGAATTAATCATCACCATTTCTACATGGTGCAATATTTGTACGAGTGTCTGCAAGCCACCAAGGGCATGTTTACGGCAGGGGGACAAGCGGTTCCGTCCCCGATTACGGATATGGAGGAATGTACACGGCACATGTTACGAGCGGTGTATGAGGGGTTCGAGACTTCTACAAGAGCTTCCGCTATGGCAATCTCAGCCAGACGTCTGGCCTGGCTCAAGGCTAGTGCCATTAGAGAAGAGCTACATGAAAAGCTGGCAAATTTACCATGCTCAGGGGACAACCTGTTCGGCGATCGGTTGCATGACACAGTAAGCAAACTTAAGGATCAGGCGCTGGCGGTCCAATCGCTGGCGGCTCCGCAGCCTCCGAAACGATACTTTTCAGCACGCCGGCAACCGTACAATAGACGGCCGTATAGGTCGTATCAAACCTTCAGACCTCAACCTTTCACCCCTTATCAACGGCAAGCGCATAACAATGCGCCTCAACAACAACAGAGAAGAGGAAAACCTCGAACGCAACGGCAACCACAGCAGCAGCAACAGACGGCAATCCCAAGTAAAACAACTCCGTCTTTTTGACTCCATTGCCACCTCTACCTCCATCCTTACCGGAACATCCCCCGGGCAGGGTGACAGCTTGTTGCGATGCATGGAAAGCCATTACGACAGATCAGTGGGTTCTAGACATAATTCAGGAGGGATATCACTTACACTTCCTCTCCAAACCCAGTGTTCCTTACTTTCCCCCGAAAAAAGGAAAACCTTGTCAAACCCAATTGGCCCAAGAATTGACCACATTACTTCATCAAAAAGCAATTCGCCAGATTCCTCACAACGAACAGGGCCAGGGGTTTTATTCCCCATATTTCCTCATCCCAAAGAAATCGGGGGGCACACGTCCCATTCTAGACCTACGGGAGCTCAACAAGCACCTAGTCCGAGAAAAATTCAAGATGGTGTCCCTGAAATCCATCCTCCCCTTACTTCAGCACGGGGATTGGATGTGTTCAATAGACCTCAAGGATGCGTATACCCATATCCCAATCCACAGTTCGTGTTGGCAATACCTGTGTTTCCAGTATCGCAACCAACATTACCAATACAGAGTACTACCCTTTGGACTGTCGGCAGCACCCAGGGTGTTCACCAAGTGCATGGTAGTAGTGGTGGCTTATCTTCGCTTACAGGGTCTAACAATATTCCCTTACCTGGACGACTGGCTATTAGTAGCATCGGATCCGGTGCTTCTGGAATCGCACCTCAACACTGCAATAACCTGTCTGCAACACTTGGGTTTGATCATCAATTACCCAAAATCCAAGTTACAACCAGCACAGATTCTGCAGTTCATTGGGGCACGTCTCGACACGAGTCAGGCCCGAGCGTTCCTTCCGGAGGACAGGAGACTAATCATCTACTCCCTGCTCTTAGCACTACAGAGCATGCAAACGTCTACGGCTCGAACGGTGCTCCGTTTGCTGGGTCATTTGGCGGCGGCGAATTTCACAGTCCCCAACACGAGGCTCCACATGCGACGCTTACAGTGGGGCCTGAAACGTCAGTGGACTCAACACACTCAACCGTTACACACACGGGTAGTTATAACTGCCCAGATGAGACAGGACATTGCATGGTGGCTCAAAGCGCCAGTTATGACCAAGGGGGCGCCGTTCAACCCGCCGCCACACAATGCAGTCCTTACGACGGATGCCTCACGGAGGGGCTGGGGAGCTCACCTGGACTCCCTAGAGACACAAGGCCTCTGGTCGCACGACGAACAACAGCTACAAATCAATCTGTTGGAGCTCAGAGCAATTCGAAACGCCCTACTCACCTTTCAGACTTACCTCCGGGGCCGGAGGCTCATGATATACACGGACAATCAAGTAGCCATGTTCTATATCAACAAACAAGGCGGGTCAGGTTCCTGGTCCCTCTGCAAGGAGGCGCTGCAGCTTTTTGCTCACGCCCACAAACACTCCATTCACCTGCAGGCCTCTTACCTGCCGGGAATTGCAAACACAAGAGCGGACAGACTGAGCCGAATATTTCACCCACACGAGTGGAAACTCAATCCCGAGGTCCTACAGGACATTTTCACCAGTTGGGGAACACCGACGATAGATCTGTTTGCCACGGAAGCCAACACTCAACTTCCTCAATTTTGTTCCATCCGACCCAGTCAACACAGAGTGGCGCAGGACGCCTTCCTGATTCCCTGGAACACAACGCTCCTGTATGCCTTTCCGCCGATTCCATTAATCACGAAAACGTTACAAAAATGCATCGCAGACAGCAGTCAGCTCATTCTCATAGCTCCAGCCTGGCCGCGTCAACCGTGGTACAGCTACCTCCTACGTCTGTCGGTAGAACAGCCGATCCGCTTCCCGGACCGTCCGGACCTTCTCTTGCAAGACGACGGCCTTCTCATCCACCCGCTTCTCTCATCCCTACATCTGACTGCGTGGAGATTGAGCGGGCACTATTAACGGAACAGGGGGTTTCCCACTCGGTACAAACTATTCTTCTCGAGTCCAGGAAACCATCCACCAGAAGAAGTTACTCCTTCAAATGGAAGCGCTACTCTACCTGGTGTGGGGTGCACAACATTTCGCCAATCGACTGCTCCCCCACTGCCTTACTAGACTATTTACACTCGCTCTATGAATCGGGACTGGCCACCTCCTCGATCCGGGTCCATCTTAGCGCTATTGCAGCGTATCATAGGCCTCTAGATAATCACTCTGTGGCAGAGCATCCGCTTCTATCTCGATTCTTCAAGAGTCTCCTACATTTACGACCACCAGTGTCTAAGCCACTGTTTCCATGGAATCTAAACTTACTGCTGGACCAGCTGATGCTATTTCCATTCGAACCCATGGAATCCGCACACATAAAGTACCTAACGTGGAAGACAGTTTTTCTAGTGGCGATAACATCTGCCCATAGGGTAAGTGAACTACAAGCGCTAGTGCACTACGAACCGTATCTACAGTTTCATCATGATAAGGTCGTTCTACGAACTCATCCTTCATTCCTTCCAAAGGTAGTGTCTGCCTTCCACCTCAATCAATCCATTAACTTACCGATTTTCTTTCCAAAACCTCATTCAAATGAGAGAGAACGATTACTGCACACCCTAGATTGCAAAAGGGCTTTAGCATACTATAAACGAAGGACACACTCCCTCAATAGATCTTCGCAACTGTTCCTCTCATTTAACCCTAACGCTCCTGGCCTCCCAGTAGCGAAACGCACCATCTCTAGCTGGATTGCGCAATGCATCAAATACTGCTATGCAAAAAAGGGGATGCCACTTTCTTCAACGCCAAACGCCCATCAAGTGAGAGCAATGGCCACATCGTTGGCTCATCTACAGAACGTTCAACCAGCGGATATCTGTAAAGCAGCCACGTGGTCCTCACTGCATACCTTCACATCCCACTATTGCATAGATAAGCTGTCGGCGGGAGATGCCATACTAGGGCACTCGGTTCTACACACCATGTCTAAGTAATGGCCACGACTGACACGATATTACACTACTTACAAACCATTTGACAATGCATACGGGAGCTTTGGACTCCCATACAGCATGGCTAATTCAGCCCTGCTATCGACGGGAAAAAGCAAGTTTGCTTACCGTAAACGGTGTTTCCGTAGATAGCAGGATGAATTAGCCATGCTGACCCGCCCTCCTCCCTGTCAGTCATGGGGTTTTTTTCCCGCTACGCTCAAGCTTAATTACAGACTGAGGAGAACAGTTGATGCTGCGCGGGAACCCACGCGCAGCCGCAGAGGATCAAAAGATCTTAACTCTACTAAAAAGCTCCGCCTCCTGGGCCCTGATTGACAGTTCCCATACAGCATGGCTAATTCATCCTGCTATCTACGGAAACACCGTTTACGGTAAGCAAACTTGCTTTTTTGGGTACTTGCCAGGTACTTGTAGCCTGGATTGCCCACTATTGGAAACAGGATGCTGGGCTTGATGGACCCTTGGTCTGACCCAGTATGGCAATTTCTTATGTTCTTATGAACAGGTGACTATAAACCGGTTATTTAGTCTCTCAGATAATAGAAGGCCTAGGGGGCACTCCATGAAGTCAGCAAGTGGCTCATTTAAAACAAATCAAAGAAAATGTTTTTTCACTCAGGACATAGTTAAGTTCTGGAATTCATTGCCAGAGCAGGTGGTTACAGCAGTTAGTGTAACTGGGTTTAAAACGGTTTGGATAAGTTCCTAGAGGAAAAATCCATAAACTGCTATTAATTAATATGCAATAGTAGCTTGAGATTTATTTAATATTTGGGTACTTGCCAGGATCTTCTGCCTGCGATTGGCCACTGTTGGAAACAGGATACTGGGCTTGATGGATCCTTGGTCTGACCCAGTATGGCATATCTTATGTTCTTATGGAGTTTGTTTTGCTTTTCTGAGTTGTCACCAGAACCAGAATATCTTTTTTGTATTGTGAGTTGTATGGGTAATGCCTTAGTTCTACTTTGCACCCATTGTTGGGGGCTGAGGGGAGTTCCTGTTGATGGAAATTATATGTTTACATTTAGCCCTGTGACTGTCACATGTTCAGTGTATCACACATGTGAAAACCATCTGTCAGGTGTGTCCTGGCTGAAAAACGTTTGAGAACTACTATCCTAGGCAAAGTGTACAGCCATGTGTGATCCCTTCCCCACACACAATTTAACATTTTGATGTTATAACAAATTTTACATGGAAAAGGACATTCAAAGTACAGTCTGCTGAAATGAAAATATGACTTATGTTACGTTTGTGGGTATGTGGGCCCCTGGGCTGCAGTGAGCGATGGAACCACCCACAGGGAGGAGCCCTGTGAGTCTCACCGTTGGGAAGCGAGGTCTTGGCTGACGTCAGTCACAGCTGTGGAATAGAGATTTTATTGGAGAGAGAGAGATACTGCCCGAGGAGCAGGTAGTGTAGGAGGAAACACAGAGTCTGTGCAATGGGATATACCCATAGGGAATACCTCAGTAATAGCAATCCGGTAGTGGTCCGCAGAGCGGGGTATACCGATGAGGTCCTCTTGTAGAGATGGTTCAGTAGCCTGCAGTGCAAGGCATACCAATGGGGCTCCTTTCTTAGGGAAGGTATGGTAATGGCCTGCAGCACGGGGTACACCGGTGAGGGTTCCCACAAGAGATGGTCCAGAAGAGATCCCCAATATAAGGTGCTCATAAGAGGATTCCTATGGAGGTGAACACGGTAGTGGCCTGCAGCGTGGGGTATGCCGGAGAGTAGTTGTAGTCTGAAGAGTCAAGGTACTCACAGCAAGGTGCATTCCAAGTTAGCCTCGGGAAACGAGGATAAGACGTGGTCCAAGGTAGAAGGCCCTCCGAGGAGTGGATAGCCAGAGACAAGGAAGGTCCCCCGAGGAGCAGGGGGACCTTCCTTGTCTCTGGCTATCCACTCCTCGGAGGGCCTTCTACCTTGGACCACGTCTTATCCTCGTTTCCCGAGGCTAACTTGGAATGTACCTTGCTGTGAGTACCTTGACTTTTGATGTTATAACAGGGGGACCTTCCTTGTCTCTGTGTTTTTGAACACAAAGCAAGCTACACATTATACAATGTGTAGCTTGCTTTGTGTTCAAAAACATTTTTTACTTTATATTGTAATTAATATTTATTTTCATTACATAGTTCCCCCATGGCACAAGTATTCGGTTTATTAATATAAGAACATAAGAAAATGCCATACTGGGTCAGACCAAGGGTCCATCAAGCCCAGCATCCTGTTTCCAACAGTGGCCAATCCAGGCCATAAGAACCTGGCAAGTACCCAAAAACTAAGTGTATTCCATGTAACCATTGCTAATGGCAGTGGCTATTCTCTAAGTGAACTTAATAGCAGGTAATGGACTTCTCCTCCAAGAACTTATCCAATCCTTTTTTAAACACAGCTATACTAACTGCACTAACCACATTCTCTGGCAACAAATTCCAGAGTTTAATTGTGCGTAGAGTAAAAAAGAACTTTCTCCGATTAGTTTTAAATGTGCCCCATGCTAACTTCATGGAGTGCCCCTAGTCTTTCTACTATCCAAAAGAGTAAATAACCGATTCACATCTACCCGTTCTAGACCTCTCATGATTTTTTTTTTTTTTTACAGTACAATACTATTTCACACATGTTCTGTCCGTTCATTTTCATCCCACGTTTATATTTTTTTTCCTTTTCTGGCACATATTTCCTTTTTTTTTTCCTTTTCTGGCACATATTTATATAGCATCTGTTTTTAATAGGGGCATTTTTCCTAGACTAAACATATGAGCACCCTCTCAGCTGCTTGCGCTTGAAAAGTATTTTGACGAGTTTCACCATATTTTCGAATAGGATACACAGCCTCAGTATTGATTTAAATGTCCTTATTGTTGAGTGTGTGTGAACCATAGGTAACCATAACTGGTTTACAATGTCCAAAAAATTATTTGTTGTTTAGAATTTTATGACACATCTAATTTACATTTCCTAGCGTGTAGCCAGATGGACTCAGAACGAATGGGTATAGTATGCTCGTGCTAGCAGTTGGAGACGGATCTGACGTCAGCACGGGTATATATACCCCCACAGGAAGCGTAGCAACTCAGTAATTTCCGTCTCCAAAGCAGTTTGGAGAGCCTGCACGCTTGCTGAGCGTGTTTCCAATCTACTTTCTATTTTCTACTTTCTGTATTCTTCTTACTAAATTTCTTCAGGAACATCGAGCCCCGCACTCCTGCGGTGATACCCTTGGGGTCCCTCCCCCAGTTGAGTTTCCCGGGGTGATTTCCGCAATCTCCCGGAGGTTTAAGGCCTCGGTCTGGTGGCCGAATCGCGGCAGGGACGTAGCCCCCGGGCGAGAAGGGCTCGGGCGTGGCGAAAGAGGCGCCTCGGTCCCGGCGTGGACGAGGCAGCGGGTGCATTTCCTCAAGCGCGGCGGTGAAGGTATTTCTCCTCTTCCCCCACAGCCGGAGACCGCCCGGGTTCCAACTGGGAAGCGCCGAGGATCAGGTAAGGCGTACATCTCTTACTTTTTGGTCTCCGAGGAACGAGGATCAGCGGCGTTGCCTGCATGTGGCACGCCGTGGAGGTCGCCATTTTGTCTGCCTTGTTCAGGTATTGAGCGCCCATGATAGGCGCCTGTCTATGCTTAAGCGCATATGGGATATCCTTGAGTGTATATTGCATACTACTGAGCACATATTGTATATCATTGTGCGTATATTGCTGACTGCAGACTAATGAGCGCATATTGGATTTTATTGAGTGTATGTTGCTAATCGCATACTAATGAGCGCATATTGGTTATCATTGAGAGTATATTGCTGCCGCATATTATTGAGCGCCTGTTGTGTTAAGCGTATATTGCTGCCGCATATTAGTCAGCGCCTGTTGTATTAAGCGTATATTGCTGCCGCATATTATTGAGCGCCTGTTGTGTTAAGCGTATATTGCTGCCGCATATTATTGAGCGCCTGTTGTATTAAGCGTATATTGCTGTCGCATATTATTGAGCGCTTATTGTATTAAGCATATATTGCTGCCGCTTATTATTGAGCGCCTGTTGTATTAAGCGTATGTTGCTGCCGCATATTATTGAGCGCCTGTTGTGTTAAGCGTATATTGCTGCCGCATATTATTGAGCGCCTGTTGTATTAAGCGACTGTTGTATTAAGTGTATATTGCTGCCGCATATTATTGAGCGCTTATTGTATTAAGCATATATTGCTGCCGCTTATTATTGAGCGCCTGTTTTATTAAACGCCTGTTGTATTAAGTGTATATTGCTGCCGCATATTATTGAGCGCCTGTTGTATTGAGCGCATATTGCTGCCGCAGATTATTAAGCACCTGTTGTATTGAGCGCATATTGCTGCCGCATATTATTAAGCGCATATTTTTCAATGGAACAGAACGCCTCAGCGTCTTCAGCGGCAGCGCCTCCTGATTCAGGCATTAAAGCCCTCGGCCTCTGCTCAGCATGCCAGCTTAGAGCCACACATAGTGAGGAGCCAGACTCCCTTTGTGCCCAATGTGAGGAGGCAGTGGGAGCCTCGGGCCAGGACCAGTCTCAACCACGATTTGCTGACAGTTCCCCAGGGGCCACTCCGGATCTAGCGGGCAGTCTCGAACAACCTGGGATCCCGGGGGATCTGGTACCCTGACGACTCGAGACCGCTTCCATTTCCTGGGTGGATCTCTTTAAGGGGATCCATGCCTTTGTACAGATGCAGTCAGCTTCCCGTCCAGGCCCTGCTGCTCCTGCCGCTGCGGTTGTTACTCCAGCTGATCCTGCCCCTGGACCTTCGCGCCCTTATCATGGGCACCCGCCTCCGAGCAGTCCGGTTCAGACGGACCCTGATGTCTCGGAGGACGAGTCCGAACCCCCGGAGGAGGGGGAACTTTCCTCGGGGATTGAGCCATATCGAACCATGAGGCGGTTCTTTCCCAAAGAAGATCTCTCCGACCTGGTATCTCAGTTCCTGGCAGAGTTGGATATTACAGGTCCCAGCACTACGGCGCCCTCTACGCAGAACCCTCTGCTGGAAGGTCTTTGTCCTCCAGCCCGCCATTTTCCCTTCTTGCAAGCAGCACAGCAACTGATAGATTTGGAATGGGCGGCACCAGCGGCCTCATTCAAAGGGGGTCGGGCCCTGACGGGCATGTACCCTCTGGAACCGGCAATCAAGGAGATGCTGGTGTGCCCTCAGGTGGACGCCTTGGTCAGCGCTGTGGTCAAGCGCAATACCATTCCAGTTGAGGGGGGGGGGGGCCCTCAAGGAGGCTCATGACCGACGCCTGGATGCCATCCTGAAACAGACCTTTGAGGTGGCAGCTCTATCTTTGCGGATCGCAACCTGCTGCACAGTGGTGACGCGTTCCTGTTTGTCACAGGTCAGGAACAATGCTCCGGCAACAGACATGGAGTCAGCTCTCTCTTTCCTCACGGATACTGCATCCGACCTAGTCCGTACAACAGCTAAGGGGGTCTCATCCTCCGTAGCCGCCAGGAGGCAGCTCTGGATACGGAATTGGTTAGCCGATGCGCCTTCGAAGACACGCCTCACCAGAATGCCCTTTAGGGGTTCTTTCCTGTTCGGCAGCGACCTTGATAAACTGGCCAGCACATGGGGCACCTCTCCTTTACCTCGATTGCCGGAAGATCGATTCAGAAGGAACCAGCGTGCCTTTCCAAGGCCCTCCAGAGGTAGAAGCTCCCAACGCTTCACTCCCTATAGGAGTCGCTACCAGGCACCTCGTCCTCAGGCCAGGAATCAGTCCTTTCGGGCCAAGCAGCGCAAGAGGGGAGCCAGCTCGGGTTCAGGTCCCGGCCGCGCCTCACAATGAGAATCAGCCGATCCATCCGGGGGATGGAGCCATAGGGGGCAGGTTAACCCTCTTCTACCCCAGATGGGTCGAGATTACGTCGGACCAGTGGGTCCTCGCCATCATCCGAGAGGGGTATTATCTGGACTTTCATCATCTCCCTCCGGACAAGTTTGTGGAGTCTTCGTGTCCCATACACAAGAAGGCAGCATTGGAAGCTACCCTGGCGAGGCTCCTGTCCTTGAAAGCCATCATCCCAGTACCTGCCTGGGAAATGAATTCTGGACACTATTCCATTTATTTCATGGTACCCAAGAAAGAGGGCACTTTCCGGCCCGTATTGGACCTCAAGTCAGTCATTCGATACTTAAGGGTCCCGAGGTTTCGCATGGAAACTCTGCGCTCAATCAAGACCGCAGTACAGCCAGGAGAATTCCTCACGGCCTTAGACTTATCAGAAGCCTACCTGCATATCCCGATCCATCCGGATCATCAGTGCTACCTACGCTTCATGGTTCTGGGACGCCATTTCCAATTCCGGGCTCTGCCCTTTGGGTTAGCCACGGCGCCGCAGACCTTCACCAAGGTGGTCGTAGTGGTAGCAGTGGCGCTCAGACGGGAAGGAATCCTTGTCCATCCCTACCTAGACGATTGGCTGATCAGGGCAAAATCACGAGAGGAGAGCAATCGGGCAACCAACAGAGTGATCGCCCTTCTGGAAAGCCTGGGATGGGTAGTCAACCTCAACAAGAGTTGCCTACAGCCTTCCCAATCACTGGAATACCTGGGAGTCCAGTTCGAAACCCAGGCAGACAAAGTCAGTCTCACTACCAAGAGAAGGTTAAAACTTCAGACGCGTCTCCGGTCCTTGATGGGAGCCAGCCGGCCCATAGCTTGGGATTATCTGCAGGTTCTCGGCTTCATGGCCTCCACCCTGGAAGTGGTGCCCTGGGCAAGGGCCCATATGAGACCTCTACAACACTCCCTGCTCTCTCGCTGGAGCCCCCGCTTCCGGAATTATTCCACGCACCTACCTCTGCCGGCCAGAGTGAGGACCCAGTTACGGTGGTGGTTGCAGTCCAATCACACGAGCAGGGGGTTGAAGATGTCCTCCCCCACGTGGACTCTGCTCACCACAGATGCCAGCCTGAGCGGCTGGGGAGCACACTGCGAAGAACTCACCACACAAGGGCGGTGGAACAGAGAAGAGTCAGGATGGAACATCAACCGTCTAAAGGCACGAGCAGTCTGGTTAGCCTGCCTGCAATTGGCTCACAGACTGAGGAACAGAGCAGTCAGAGTGATGTCCGACAACGCCACCACGGTGGCATACATCAACCGCCAGGGCGGAACCAGAAGCCGACAGGTATCTCTAGAGATAGCCCCGTTGATGGCTTGGGCAGAGGCAAATCTTCAGGACATCTCCGCCGTCCACATTGCCGGGAAGGACAACACCACGGCAGACTTCCTCAGCAGAGAAAGCCTAAATCCAGGGGAATGGCAGCTGTCACCCACAGCCTTCCAGATGATTGTGGATCACTGGGGGATTCCGGACATGGACTTACTAGCGGACAGGTCCAATGCTCAAGTACCCAGATAATTCAGCCGCAAGCGAAATCCGTTCTCACACAGGATCGACGCCCTGGTTCAGCCATGGCCTCCAGGGACTCTGCTATACGCCTTTCCTCCGTGGCCTCTACTGGGCGCCCTGATCCACAAGATCCAGAAGCACCGGGGCCTAGTTCTTCTAGTGGCACCAGACTGGCCAAGAAGACCCTGGTACGCGGACATGAGAAGACTACTGGCAGGGGAGCCCATTCCCCTGCCTCCTCTCCGGGACCTGCTTCGTCAAGGTCCCATCCTCCACGAGGATCCGGCTCAATTCTCTCTTACGGTCTGGCCATTGAGAGGGCTAGACTGAAGAAAAGAGGTTACTCGGAGCCCGTGATAGATACACTCCTCCGAGCCCGCAAGTTTTCCACATCCCTCACCTACGTAAGGATCTGGAGAATATTTGAAGACTGGTGCGATACTCACGACACCAATCCACATGCGACCACAATTCCTATTGTTTTGGATTTTCTACAGGATGGGCTTCAGAAGGGTCTCTCCCTAAGCTCCATCAAGGTTCAGGTGGCTGCGCTGTCTTGCTACGGTCCCAGGAGGGATGGCAAGACCATTGCCACGTATCCAGATGTTTCTCGCTTCCTGAAAGGAGTCAAGCACAATCGTCCACCACTGAAGTGGCCAGTGCCCCTGTGGAACCTTAACCTAGTTTTGGATTTCCTCGCGGGATCCACCTTCAGACCCCTTCGGGGCCTGTCTCTCCATTCTCTAACTTTGAAGATGGTGTTTCTGCTGGCAGTGTGTTCCGCACGCCGCATCTCAGAGCTACAAGCGCTGTCCTGCCAGGATCCCTTTCTGAGAATCACTCCTGAGGCGATCCATCTTCGCATGGTTCCCTCCTTTCTACCTAAAGTGGTTTCACGATTTCACCTCAACCAAACCATATCCTTGCCTACCACGGCGAGTTTGAAGAAATCTGAAGAAGGGCGTTTACTACGCCATCTCGACATCGGCAGATTGCTGCCCAGATATCTGGAATTGACACAAGAAGTACGAAAGACGGACCATCTGTTCGTCCTGCACAGCGGAAAGAAACAAGGTGAAGCGGCCTCTCGGCCCACCATCGCCCGCTGGATTAAAGAAGTTATCAGAGCAGCTTACGTAGAGGCCGGGAAGTCGCCGCCTCTACAAGTCGAGGCTCATTCTACCAGAGCCCAAGCAGCATCTTGGGAAGAATCCAGGATGCTGTCGCCTGCAGAAATATGTAAAGCGGCGACATAGTCCTCCCTCCATACCTTTTCCAGGTTCTACCATCTGGATGTCCAGGCCAGGGAGGACACAGCATTTGCGAGGGCAGTCCTACACGGTCCTCAGGCAGCCTCCCACCCAGGCTGGGAGTAAAGCTTTTGTACATCCCATTCGTTCTGAGTCCATCTGGCTACACGCTAGGAAATGTTGAGATTACTTACCTGATAATCTCCTTTTCCTTAGTGTAGACAGATGGACTCAGCATCCCGCCCAGGCTGCCAGTATACATGGGTTTCACCGATTCAAGGTAGGCCATGTCCTTTTGCTTACATAAGAGCGTCCCCTTTGCCAGGTGTCGACGCCTTCCGGTTGTGAATGCTGGTGGTCTCCAGCTCCTATCAATCGGTCAGGGGAATCCTGTTTCACTAATTCATTGATCGTCAGTACACACATCTCCATAAAAGCTTTTGCAAGGAAGATTACTGAGTTGCTACGCTTCCTGTGGGGGTATATATACCTGTGCTGACGTCAGATCCGTCTCCAACTGCTAGCACGAGCATACTATACCCATTCGTTCCGAGTCCATCTGTCTACACTAAGGAAAAGGAGATTATCAGGTAAGTAATCTCAACATTTTAGCCCAAACGGTTTTCTTAGATAGCCTACCCTGTTGCTTTATCAGTCAAGGGTCCTAGCCTGTCCAGGGTGACCTGCAAGTAAAGAGTCGTGGATCCATCTAAGGATCTTCCTACTGAGTGGTCGAGGAACCATAATCTTCCCGGTTTGTACTGTGTGTGTGGCAGAGAGGAGCCATCAACCCATCGCTGGGTTGATGATATGGCGTGGTGTGTCTGGAACATCCTCTGTAGTAAATGAACGGGAGAGTGCAACAGTTCGGATGTTTTGTTTGCTGGCCGGTACCGCAAGAGAAAATTGAATTGGGCAAAGAATAGAGACCAGCGGGCTTGTCTGTGATTAAGGCATTGAGCATGGTGCAGGTACTCAAGGTTCTTGTGGTCAGTGTAAACCGTGATTTGGTGCTGCACTCCCTCGAGCCAGGGGTGCTACTCCTCAAAGGCCAACTTTATTGCTAGTAGTTCCTTGTCCTCGATCCTGTAGTTGGACTCCGTGGGAGAAAATCGCCGGGAGAAAAAGGAGCATGGGTGTAGAGTGTGATTAGCGGAGTGTTAGCTGAGGACTGCGCCAACTCCAATGTCAGATGCGTCTACCTCGACGATGAAGGGCTGTTGGGGTCTGGGTGGTGTAGGCACAATTCTCGTAAAAACGCCTCCTTGAGTTCTTGGAAGGCGGTCACGGCTTCGGATGACCATTGAGAAGGGTTGGCTCCCTTCCGAGTCATAGCTGTGAGTGGGGCAGACAGAGTAGAGTAGTGATTGATGAATGACCTGTAGTAATTGGTGAAGCCCAAGAATCTTCGGAGTGCCTTGAGCCCTGTGGACTGGTGCCAATCCTGGATGCTGTTAGTCTTTTTTGAATCCATCTGGAATGCTTGGCTTGAGACCACGTAACTCAAGAAGGGACCCGACTCCTGGTGAAAGGAGCACTTCTCCAGTTTAGTGTATAACTATGTCCCTTAAACATTGTAAGACATTAGTGACGTCCAAGTGATGGCTCTAAAGGTCTTGTGAAAAAACCAAAATGTCGTCCAGATATACCACTATGCAAGTGTACAGCATGTCCCTGAGGATTTCATTCATCATGTTTTGAAAAACTGCCGGGGCATTGCAGAGGCCGAACGGCATTACTAAATATTCAAAATGGCCATCATGGGGGTTAAAAGCTGTCTTCCATTTATCGCCCCAGCGTATCCTCACTAAATTGTATGCTCCTCTGAGGTCCAATTTGGTGAAAATCTTGGCCCCTTGGAGCCTGTTGAAAAGTTCAGATGTTAAAGGCAATGGATAACGATCCTTCTGGGTGATCTCGTTTAAGTCGCGGTAGTCTATGCACGGCTGGAGAGAGCAGTCTTTTTTTCCTACGAAGAAGAATCCAGCTCCGGCAGGAGACTTAGCAGGTCGAATAAAGCCTTTCGCCAAGTTCTCTTTTATATACTCGGACATGGCCTTGGTTTCAGTCAGAGAAAGTGGGTACACCCTTCCTCTAGGAGGCTCAGTGTTGGGTAGTAAGTTTATAGCACAATCAAAAGAGCGATGAGGCGGTATCTGTGGCTTTCTTGCAGAACACATCCTTAAACGAGGAGTACAGTGATGGAAGGCCCGGAATAGAGGTTGTAGTAGTTAGGCAGGGTATGGGAGAAACAACCTTCAAGCACTTCCCATGGCAGGAATCGCCCCAGTGAGACAACTGTAATGTGCTCCAATCAAATTGGGGTGTATGCGTTTGCACCCACAGCAGTCCAAGTACCACAGGGTGTATAGCTTTGTCTAGAACTAGGAACGAGATGGCCTCTGTGTGCATAAACCCAGTGAGAAGGTGGATAGGATCCGTGGATCGGGTAACTTCGCCTGGTAATGGCTTGCCATGGATAGAAGACAATAGCAGTGGCGTAGGTATCTGTACAGTGGGAATTCATAGGTGTTCCACGAGTTGTTTATGTATAAAATTGCTGCTGGCCCCGGAATCTACCAGCCCTAATGTGTGAAACTACAGGGAGTCCGAGTTGATAGAGACAGGCAGTGTTAGTGGAGGAGATGGTGCTGTTAGGCCTAGGAAGAGTCCTCCGGCGGATCCTAGACCTGGAAATTTCCCGGACAGATTGGGCAGGAGAGTACTATATGACCCGGTTGGCCGCAAAGCAGGCAGAGGCCTGATCTCTGCTGACGACGCTTCTCTTTAGCGGAAAGATGACTATGACCCAACTGCATAGGTTCATCCTCATCGATACTGGGTGCAGGAGCAGTCTGGATGACCGGTGTTAGACGAATGCAAAGGGCACCTGATGACACTTCCTTGGTTCCTTTAGCCTCATGTGATCGCTCACGTAGCCAACGATCAATGCGACCAGCGAGGTCGATAAGGGAGTCCAAGGCTTCAGGGAGTTCAAACGCAGCAAATTCATCCTTGATGCGTGAACTTAACCTTTCAAGGAATATGGCACGCAGGCAGTCCAGGTCCCAGTGTATTCCTGAGGAAAGAGTCTTGAACTCAATGACATACCCGGTCAACGACAGAGTATCTTGTTGTAGGTGCAGGAGTGTGAATCCAGCGATGGTTTTGCGACCGGGGTCATCAAATACTGAGCGGAATAGGGCAAGAAAGCCCGGCGGGTCGTTGAGTATCAGATCCCTCATTTCCCAGAGGCCTTTCCGTCCAGGAGAGACAGGATATTGTTGCATCCGGTCGCAGACAGCTGGGAACGCTCTGCCTCACCTCTCTTCTACCCTTTTCCTCCTCCCTCGAAAAGATGGCTGCCTCCCCTGCGGTTTTCCCTGAGTCCCTCGGCGTCTCCAAGCCAACATGGGCGTCCCCGTCCACCATGCTTCTTCCTGAGGCCTACTAGGGCACGCGCGCACACTCTGCCTACGTTTTTGAATACGTCATGGCGGGAACCTCGGGGGCGGCCCCACCGCATGACGTCAGTACCTCTGGGTATTTAACCTCTGCTCCACTCCAAATTCAGCGAGTTAGCAAGGACTTCAGTTTTGCTACTCTGACCGCTTCTAAGCTGCTCGCTTGGATTCCTCATTACCCTCCGGGGTATGTCACTCCTACCGAAGCTCTAGGTACCCGCTCCTTGGGGGGCCTCTTGCTTCTGCCTAACCTTAAGGACACCTGCTCCTCGGGGGTCCTGTTTGCTTTCTTTCAGGAACCTTTGGCGCTCCTAGATACTCGCTCCTCAAGGGCCTGTTCTGCTCAGGGTATTCTGCACCTCGGACCATGGGTCCCTCTCTTCATTCTACCATCAATCTACCATCAAAGGAAGTTATCAGCACTGCTACTCTGTGAGTATCTCTACGCTCCAGTTCTCTTCATTCCACCCTTCAGGTTCACGCCCTATCCCGCGCTGTGGAACACTACCGGACCTTTGCTACATCTGGGTGAGACCATCTACTGCAGAGACTGTCTGAGCTAGTGTGTATTTGCTGGACTGCACTACTGTCTGTTCCTTGGACAAGATTTAATGCATCAACAGCAGTATAATAAAGCTTTCTTTCCTCAGTATCTGCTTACTAGAGTCTAGCCAATCATTGTGGTTCTCCACGGGCCCCTCCCCATGGGAGGAGTCATCACCACTTTGACCAAGAGTCCACAATATGCCACATACACAACAGATTGCTAACTCCATGGACTCTGCTCAGCTCGTAGCCTTGCAGGCCATTCCTAGCCTAGCCCAGCAGATCACTGAGCAACAAAAGTCTCTGGAAAGCCTGGCTACTGCCTTCAATCAGCTACATGCTCAACTGAATACTTTGGCAACTCCAATGAAAGAATTGCTGCCTCCGGAGGTGAATGTCAAGACCACCGTACCGTTATCCACGCCTACCTACTTCACGGGTGAAGCAAGGATGTGTAGAGGGTTTGTTAATCAATGCAATATGCATTTTTCTATGCAACCTACCCTCTTTCCCACAGAAGCTTCCAAGACCACCTATATCCTATCTCTACTTGAAGGAAGAGCCTAGGCTTGAGCTTCACGTTATGGGACCATGAAGATCCTATCCTGAATGACCTATCAGGATTTTTAAAACTTTTCAAGTCTGTCTTCAATGACCCGGCTCGCCACACCGTCGCTGGCTCTGCTCTGCTCCATCTCCAGCAAGGTAATAAGCTGCTAGCTGACTATGCTATCAAATTCAAGACTTTAGCATCCAAACTACACTGGAGAACAGGATGTTTATGTGCTTTCTTCATGGAGGGTCTCAACTCTCGCTTAAAAGACGATCTGGTGGCTCGCGATCTGCCTGATACCCTTGAGTCTCTCATGGAACTGGCTGGGAGAATAGACCACCGGATTCGAGACCGAACTCAAGAGGCTAAGAGTCCTCAGAAGCCCACCCTGGGATCTAACCATCCTAAACCTGTGCCAATTGCCTCCAGCCTACCATCTGCACCCCTAGAAGAAGATGAGCCTATGCAACTAGGAAGAAGTCATTTAACTTCTAAAGAAAGATGATTCCACAAACACATAGGGTAATGCATGTACTGCGGCCAATCAGGCCACGCCGTCTAAACTTGTCCCATCTGTCCGGGAAACTTTCAGGCCTAGGATCTGCAGGAGGACTTCTCCTAGGCCTCACTGCTTCATCTCCTCCATTTTCTCTACCAGTCTCTCTTATCTGCGGAAGTCTCGAGTTTCAGACTCTAGCCCTAGTAGACTCCGAGACTGGAGGAAATTTCATCTTAAAACGCTTAGTGGAACACCTCCAGATTCCTACCACACCAATAGCTAAGCCATTGCTATTATCATCAATCCATGGAGAGCCACTTCCTGGAGAGGTTTCATTGATCATCCAGGCCATTGGCCTGCGCACCGGAGCTTTGCACTCTGAAACCATCTCCTTCCTTGTATTGGAAAAGGCCATGCATCCGGTGGTGCTTGGACTGCCCTGGCTACAAGATCGTATGCCACAGTTTAATTGGGCAATGCTGGAATTATCCTGGTGGGGACCTGGCTGTAGGGCCGGTGTCTCGCGGACGTTTCTCCATTGATATGCATGCCCACTACACCATCTTTACCAGGCCTACCTCCACAATACGCCTCCTTCCAGGATGTCTTCTCTAAACAAGCAGCAGCTGTACTTCCACCTCACAGAGTTTGACTGTGCTATAAACCTGAAACCCAATACGGAGCCTCCAAAAGGGAGAGTTTACCCTCTTTCTGCAGCTGAGACTAAGGCCATGTCCACCTATATACAAGAGAACCTTCAAAAAGGCTTTATCAGACCCTTCAAGTCCCCTGCTGGTGCAGGATTCTTTTTTGTGGGAAAGAAAGATGGCACCTTACGTCCCTGCATCGACTATAGGGGTCTGAATGAAATTACCATCAAGGACCGGTATCCCCTGCCCTTAATATCCGAACTATTTGACAAACTCCAGGGAGCCAAGATATTTTCTAAACTGGATCTCAAAGGAGCTTACAACTTGGTGCGTATTCGTGAAGGTGACGAATGGAAGACAGCCTTTAACACATGCGATGGACACTTCGAATATCTCGTCATGCCCTTCGGACTAAGTAACGCACCTGCAGTCTTTCAAAATATGATGAACGACATCTTATGGGTCTTACAATATCAATGTGTAGTATTATATCTTGATGACATTCTGATCTTCTCCCAAGATCTAGAAACACACCAAGAGGATGTCAAGAAGATTTTAAGATGCCTACGGGAGTACCAGTTATACGCAAAACTCGAGAAGTATGAGTTCCTCAAGGAATCTGTACCCTTCCTGGGATACATTGTTTCAAAAAACGGGTTTCAGATGGACCCCAAGAAATTAGAAACCATCCAAGACTGGCCTCAACCTACAGGCCTGAAGGCACTGCGCCGTTTCTTGGGCTTCACGAACTACTACCGTTCCTTTAACAAGAACTGTTGATCATTGACGGTCCCTTTTACTGCAATGACCAGAAAGGGAGCCAACCCTGCCAACTGGTCTCTTGAAGCTATATCAGCCTTCCTGTCTCTCAAAGAGGCTTTTCAAAAGAAGCCGTGCCTCCGCCATCCAGATCCGCATCGCCCATTCATCGTCGAGGTCGAAACGTCAGTGTGGGAGCAGTTTTGAGCCAGTACAGCAAATCCAATGTGCTCCATCCATGCTCCTTCTTCTCAAGGCGGTTCTTGCCTGCCAAAAGAAATTACGGAATCGGAGACAAAGAGTTACTCACAATTAAGCTGGCCTTTGAGGAGTGGCGTCCTTGGCTGAAGGGTGCACAATACCAAATAGTAGTGTACACCGATCACAAGAACTTAGAGTACCTCAGACATGCACAACGACTCAATCACCGTCAAGCAAGGTGGTCACTGTTCTTTAACAGATTTGATTTCCTTTTAAAATACCGTCTGGGAGAGAACATCCGGGCTGATGCCCTGTCACGATCCTTCTCCCCTCAAGATGTGCCTGACAAACCCCGTCACATTATTGATCCTGGGAATGTGGTCCTTGCAGTCACTCATATTGAACCCACTGGGAAGACGTTGTGACTAGAAATCAAAGGAAGAAACTGTTGAAGTGGGCACATGATTCCCGCCTGGCTGGCCATCCTGGTCAGAGTCGTACTTTGGCCATGTTACAGCGGTACTACTGGTGGCCAACTATGAAAAAGGATGTACAAGCTTATGTGGGTTCCTGCGCTGTCTGCGCCAAGCAAAAGCCGCCAGCTCGACGTCCTTGTGGTCTGCTTCAACCCCTGCCAGCACAGGATGAACCTTGGACACATATAGCAACTGATTTTGTGGTAGACTTACCACTCTCCAATGGGAACAATACCATTTGGGTCACTGTTGATAGCTTCTCCAAGATGGCATATTTTGAGCCTTCACTCATAGCCCAGCAAGAAACATATTTTGAGCCTTACCAGACTGCTCTGTAATACGTTGGGCCAGGAATGGCCTGAATCGCCGAGACTTGTGCCGGGTCCATGACTTGGAAATCTGTTACGTTTGTGGGTATGTTGGCCCCTGGGCCGCAGTGAGCGATGGAACCACCCACAGGGAGGAGCCCTGTGAGTCTCACCGTCAGGAAGAGGGGTCTCAGCTGACGTCAGACACAGCTGTGGAATAGAGTCTTTATTGAAGAGAGAGAGAGAGAGAGATACTGCCCGAAGAGCGGGTAGTGTAGGAGGAAACACAGAGTCTGTGCAGTGGGGTATACCCAGCGGGAATACCTCAGTAGTGGTACTGGTATTGGTCCGCAGAGCAGGGTACACCGATGAGGTCTTCCTGTAGAGATGGCTCAGTAGTAGCCTGCAGCGCAAGGCATACCAATGGGGTTCCTCAATTAGGGAAGGTATGGTAGTGGCCCGCAGCGCGAGGTACACCGGTGAGGGTTCCCACAAGAGATGGTCCAGAAGAGATCCCCAATATAAGGTGCTCATAGGAGAATTCTTATGGAGGTGGACACGGTAGTGGCCCGCAGTGCGGGGTATGCCGGAGAGTAGTTGTAGTCTGAAGAGTCAAGGTATTCACAGCAAGGTGCATTCCAAGTTAGCCTCGGGAAACGAGGATAAGACGTGGTCCAAGGTAGAAGGCCCTCCAAGGAGCGGATAGCCAGAGACAAGGAAGGGCCCCCCCAAGGAGCAGGTACCCAGAGAGTCTCACGCCAAGGTAGGAGCTGGAACGGAAGTCCTTACAGAGTGAAGCGGAATCAGCAATGAGGGAACTCATTGCCAAGTCGTCAGTGCTCAGATTCAGTTGGCTTAAGTATACAAGGGTAGACACATCATCAGAAGGGGACGCCCCTGAGGTTCCCGCCAAGGTGCACTTAAGACTGACCTGTGCACATGTGCTCCTATGTGATCCCAAAGGCAAGATGGCGGTTCACAGCGCCCACGCTGTCCCGGGAACGCCAGGCAGGTCGGCGGTAGCTGGTGGAGGCCGCTACTTTCCCCAATTACATTAACACAGGAAAAAGAGAGGTGAGCAGTAGTGGTCGCAGCTGTCTGCGACCGGGCATAACAACTTCTTTATTTACTTAACTGTATATATAAATCCCGTGCCCTCCAAAGTTTGGGGCGGGTTACAAAAATACATACATAATAAGAAATAAAAAACAATAACTAAAAATTACATTTATGACATAACTTGAAAATATAACAACGTAAAATGGTGAGAAATTAAAAGAAATTAAAACTTAAAAACATTGGATAGATTGAATTAGGATGTACACAGGTCAGGGAATGCAAGTAGGAAAAGACAGTACTTAAGTGCTTTCTTGAAGTCTTTTTTGTCGGCAATTAGTCGTAAATCTGGAGGGATAGTGTTCCATAATATAGGGCCTGCATTGGAAAATGCCCTTTCCCTGGTTGAGACCAGTCTAGTAGTTTTTGGCGATGGAATTTGTACATTATATTTACGTGTATTGCTGTGTTGCCAAACAGAAAACTCTGCAAAAAAGAGAATTTGAACCCATATGGTATTAGGCCTGTTGTCACAATCCAACAGGTGTGTTGCAAAGTCAATTGCAAAGGTCCATGTAAAACAAACCAGAGAAAACAATTTAAACAGGAAAAGTTCAATAATTCCAAAATGCCAAATCTTTATTGAAATGTCAGTTTTGGCATTTTGGAATTATTGAACTTTTCCTGTTTAAATTGTTTTTCTGGTTTGTTTTACATGGACCTTTGCAATTGACCTTTGCTAGCTAACCGAGTTAGCAAAGATTGGACTAGGACTGGAACACGGATTGGACTCGTCCGGTCGCTCCTCGGGGGGCCCTCTGCTTTTCTTTCAGGTGCCTAACTGGGATCAGGTACTCACTCCTCGAGGGCCTGCTCTCCCTGCATCGGTGCCTGTTACCATCGACTTCTTCCTGGTGGAATCATCAACTTACAGCTACCATCTAGTGAGTAATCTAATTCTCAGTCTGTCTCATCTACAGCTCTGCCGTGCTGGAAAACCTACACCTGGATATCCCTATACCATCTTGGTGAGACGGGTTCCCTCTGCTGAGAGTCTCTGGACTGCTATCTCTGGATCAACTCACTACTGCCACCTCTGGTGGTATACATCATCTGTACAATAAAAGACAAAACTGTGTTTTGTGCGTCCTGAGTCTAGTCCAGGACTGTGGTGCACCACGGGACTCCTCCCATGGGTGTGGTCATCTGCCACAGTACCCAGGAATCCACTCAAACACCTTGAAACGATAACATATACACACAGGCTCTCTCACACTCACTGGCTGTCTCCCTCACATACACACACTGGCTCTCACACAAACTGGCTCACACATACACACAGGCTCTCTCTCACCCTCACACACAGATACAGGCTCTCTCCCTCACACACACACACTCAAGGCCTCTGCTTCAGCATGCCAACAGTCACTCTCCCCCAGTGGATTAAATAAATAGATCAGCATGCCAAAGACCCTGCTGCGCCTTTTCTTGTGTGCTGCAGATGGGAGGGAAGCTTCCAGCAGTCCCACTGGGCCTTTTCACATGTGCCACAAATGGGAGGGGAGATTCCTGTAGCCCTGCTGGGCTGTTACTTGTGCACAATGGGTGGGAGTTTTCTATAGCCCTGCTGGGCCTTTTTGTATGTGCTGCAGACAGGAGAGGGGATTCATGCAGCTGCACTGGGCTCTTTCTTGTGCGCCACTGGTAGGTTCCTTTGGCCTTACTGGGCCTTTTCTTTTGCACCACAGGTGGGAGGGAAGCTTCTGACGGCCCACTGGACCTCTTACTGTTATGCCATGGGCAGGAGTGGATCCACTGGCAACCAAAGAATTAGTTGTAGCATAGTGCAGTTGTTGGCTGTGGAATTAAACCACAGTTCCTTTTGCCTAGGTTTGGAGAAGTGGGCTGCTGAAGGCTGCCAAGATAGCTATTGTGCTGGACTGGAGGGCTGAAATCCATACAATTTTAGCCCTCCACCTGGCTCCTCAACACTGTTTTGAAATTCTGTACTGTCCAGAGAAAATCAGGACAGTTGGCAACTCTAATGTATAAAGAGTTGCAATAGTCCATGCCGGAAGATTACACAGACCTGAATCACTGTTGCCGTCTAGAAGGGGCAGAGGTGACGCAGCTGGCATAGTTGGAAGAAAGTGGATTCAGTTACAGAAAGTATCTGGGTATCAGTGGTGAGTCATGAATTCTGGATAAAACCCAGACTTCTGACCTGGTGAGAGAAAAAGAGATCACCCTTGAGTAGATGTGAGTATGGTCTTTTTTTCCAGTCAATAAAACCTTCGTTTTGGGGGGTTTATTTTCAGTTTGTGGCAGAGTAGCCAGTTTGAGACTTCATCCAGGCAGGTGTTAAGCTGGGCGATTGCCTAATCACGGTCTGAGTCTAGGGGGGCACAGTAGTTTGATGTCATCTACATGTAGAGGATATTGGAATCCTTGAGTAGCTTGCCTATCAGGGCCATATAGTTGTTAGAGTGTTGGAGAGAGGATGGAGACTTGTGAGACTTCGCATGGTAAGGGATGGGGGCATGAGGATGCTTGTCCAAAGGAGACAGTCTGGGTACAGTCTTGGAGGAAAGATTCAAATCAATTCTGTCCTGGGCTAGTGATGCCTAGGTTTGTTAGGCAGGTGATAAGGATATTGTGGTCAATGATGTTGAATGCTGCCGAAAGGTCAAGGAGTTGTAGGAGTGTAGGTGAGCCACGTTCTAGGCATCATCAACCAGGCTTACTATTGCTATTTCAGTGCTGTGATGGGCTCTGAACCCAGATTGGAAGGGGTCTAAGAGGCTGTTAGTTTATAGAAAGTTGGTGAATTGTATTAGGACTGCTTTCTCAGTAACCTTGCTGAAGAATGAGACATTAGAGATTGGCTGGTAGTCGATTTCAGTGATATTGCCACTGCTGTGATTGTTGATCCTTTTTACTTATTTTTATGTTAATTTGTATATGTTGTTGGAGCAAACTGTTTTATGTTAATTTGTTTAAGCATTTTATGAAGTTGTATGCATATGCATTTTTATTCTGTTTTATCACCTGGAGGAGCCAATCCACCACATAATAATTATACCAAATAGGCAATTAATTGTGGACACGAAAATCAATAATTTCAAAAGGCTTTTAAAAAATGTTTTGAAAGCATCAAACATGGAGCTTCATCAAATACATTTTTATAGTGAAGCTCTCCACCCCTTTTTTTTTTGTAAGTAAAGTGATAGGGAGGTGCTTAAAAGTGACGACAACATTTTCAAAATGATGCCGCCAATATCAGTCACAAGGATATAACTTCTCCCAAGGTTTGTATAGCTTGACACACGTGAAGTTTTTACCAAGCCGCAAGTCCTGACATCGATGTTTTGCAGGAATTCTTCATCAGGAGACTTGCACCAAGGTCTGACAAAAGAGACCTTGTCCAGGGGGTGGGCATCATTTGGAAAATGTTGTTGTCACTTTTAAGCACCTTCACTATCACTTTTTGTTTAAAGTAGAAAAAAGACTGGCATACGATGACAAGGGGTGGAGAGCTTCACTATAAAAATTTCTTTGGTGAAGCTCCATGTTTTTGATGCCTTCAAAAATTTAAAAAAAAAAAAAAAAGGCCTTTTGAAATTGCTATTGATTTTTGTGTCTGCATTTATTTGCCTGTTTACCACCTGGATAACGTGTTTGACAGGTGGAATATAAAGTTTTAATAAATTAAATTGCATGGGTCATTTGGCCAGCTTTCCTCAATGCAGGCTTTACTGCTGCCTTTTTTTTTAAGGTCTTTGGAAGGCATCCTTCTGCCAGACAGGTCTAGAGGCAGTGGAGTAGCCCAGCTTTGACTTGTTTGAGAAACCACGAGGGGTAGGGATTACTATTAATTATTATTATTATTATACACGCTCTCATATACACTCCGAATTCAATTACCTTATGTTCCATTCTCCGAATTTACAAACCCACCAGACATCTAAGATCACTGGACAAAAACCTCTTAGACATCCCATCACCACGACAGGCCCGTCTTGACATCACCAGAAAAAGATCATTCTCTGTCATTGGACCAATCTTAAGGAACGCATTACCAGACTCTTTAAGATCCATATCCAACTCCAAACACTTCAAAAAATCCCTAAAAACACATTTATTTCAATCTGCTTTCCATATATCACACACTAAATAACATAACTACTTCTCCATCACACAGGGCACAACATTATTATATATTGATTTATTTTTTATGTAAACTATTCATTGTTTTAGATTTTTATTTTTATTGTATATTTTTGTAATTTTGAGCTTTTATAATTTGATAATCTTTATGTTCTTTTAAATTTAAATCTTTATTTACATTTGTTTTTTTATTTAGTTATGTAAACCGTTTTGATTAAACACTGTTTGTAAAGACGGTATACAAACACTTTTAAATAAATAAATAAATAAATAAATAAATAAATAAATACTGAGGGGAGAAGAGGAGGAGGGGTGAAAGAAGATACAGACCAATGGCTTTTCTCTGCTCACCAGACTCACTGCTGTCAGCAGGAGGGAGGAGGTGGAAGAGGATGGGGCAAGCCGAGGAGCAGGCAGACTGTGAAAGCTGAGGGTGATGAGGAGGAGGCTGAATAACCGTGGATAGGGAAAGGGATGAATACTGGTGAGAGGCTGGCTGGAGGGAAGACAGGAAGGAGGTTGAGATGCTAACTGAAAGGAGGGCAAGAGGCTGCCTGGAAAGAGGGAGAGAAGGAAGGAAAGTGAGAAGCAGGATGGAGGGAGAGAAGCTGGTGGGAGGGAGGGTTAGAAGGAAGGAGGGTGAGAGGCTGGCTGAAGGGAGGGAGAAGGGAAAGAATTGTGAGAATGAGAAGCTAGTTGGAGGCAGGGGTGGAAGAATGGAGGGTGAGTCTGGTTGGAGAGAGGCTAGCAGGATGGAGTGGGGAGAAAGGAAGGCAGAGGGAAGGGCAAGAAGAAAGGAGGGTTAAAGGCTTACTGGAGAGAGGGGAAGGGGAAAAAGAGTGATAGGCTGGCTGGAGGAAGGGGAAAGGAGGGATGGTGAGAAGCTGGCTGGAGGGAGGAGATGGGGATAATGGTTTGAGGAGGAAAAGGAGGAGGAAGAAGCTGAAGGGAGAGGGAGGAAAGAAAAGGAAAAAGAAGCAAATGCACCCTGCCCCCATGTATAGAGCAGAAAAGCAAAAATAAATGTTATTCTTAAGGAAAAAATAAACATTTTTCCTTGGATCCTAAACATTTTTGGCTAGCATCCAATTTTTCTAAATATTTTTCCACCTCTGCTAATAAGTTCTATATTAAGGAGGAAACTGATTAAACTGCAGAAAAGCAGGCTTGGACTGTGGCACAAAAGCACGATTTCACGCCTGCAAATTCAGGAGTGAATTCTGGAACCTCAGTAAAAGACTTCTATCAAACTTCAGCCAAATCTGGGTACTGAGAGGGCCCCCAACATATGCACTTGGAAAGATGCAGCGATGAAATACAACTAAACATTATTTAATCTCCTAAGTATGTGAGCATAATCTTTCCACAAGTGCACTGATTGGTACAGACACAAGAGTGTTAATGTAAAATGGAATTAAGAAGTAAAAGTTACCAATGGGCTGAAGACACTACACGGGAGGTATGTGCTTGTGAAAACATTTCTACAATGTGCAACTCCACAAATAATCCGCTTTCTTTTCAAACTCCAGGAAATGTAGAGTCTGATATAGCTTTGGATCAGTGGCGTACTGAGAGGGACACAAGGCCATGAGGGGTGCTGATGGGCAACTTAGGGAGGCCCATGGGGCTGCCAGTGGATTCCATCCAACCGGCGACCGAAAAGCCTGTGTATGATAGTGTGTCTGTCTATGAAAGAGAGAGAGGTTGTGGGTGTGTATGAGAGCATGTATGTGTATATATGTGACAGTGTAATTGTGATAAATGGACATGGGAGTGAGTGTGAGAGAGAGAGGATAAAGATTGTGCACCCCTCCCCCAACTCCCTAATCCTCGACAATCTCAGGGTGATTGGAAATCAAGAGTTCCCAGGTATGGACAGCAGGGACTTTTTAAAATCCTTATTAGTTTTAATTATTGGTTGTTATTTGATGTGTCTTGTGTTTGAAATATTTTATTGGCGCTTGGGAAATTTTTAAAAAATGTATATGACTAATTAATAGAACTTATTCTATTCATCAGTAGTTTTGAAGTATTTGTTCTTTTATTAGTGTGTATGGTTTTACTATTATTATTGATGCTTTATGTTTCTTGATTTTGTTGTTTGTTTTATGAGGCATGGTGGTTCTGTTTTTCCATTGTTACACACAGAGTCTGGCTTCTTGGGATTTCCATTTCAGTTTTTGTCTGCATATTGCTGGTTCTAATTTGGGATCTTTACTCTGTATTTGGTGAGGGTCTGCCTCTGTTAAGAACATAAGAAATTGTCATGCTGGGTCAGACCAAGGGTCCATCAAGCCCAGCATCCCGTTTCCAACAGAGGCCAAACCAGGCCACAAGAACCTGGCAATTACCCAAACACTAAGAAGATCCCACGCTACTGATGCAATTAATAGCAGTGGCTATTCCCTAAGTCAACTTGATTAATAGCCGTTAATGGACTTCTCCTCCAAGAACATATCCAAACCTTTTTTGAACCCAGCTACACTAACTGCACTAACCACAACCCAGCTACACTAACTGCACTAACCTAGATTTTCCTCTGGCAACAAATTCCAGAGCTTTATTGTGCGTTGAATGAAAAAGAATTTACTCTGATTAGTCTTAAATGTGCTACTTGCTAACTTCATGGAATGCCCCCTAGTCCTTCTATTATTCGAAAGTGTAAATAAATGATGCACATCTACTCGTTCAAGACCTCTCATGATCTTAAAGACCTCTATCATATCCCCTCTCAGCCGTCTCTTCTCCAAGCTGAATAGCCCTAACCTCTTCGGCCTTTCCTCATGGGGGAGCTGTTCCATCCCCTAGAAAGAGTCCAATTCAAGGTGCGGTCTCACCATGGAGCAATATAGAGGCATTATGACATTTTCCGTTTTATTAACCATTCCCTTCCTAATAATTCCTAACATTCTGTTTGCTTTTTTGACTGCTGCAGCACACTGAGCCGACGATTTTAAAGTATTATCCATTATGATGCCTAGATCTTTTTCCTGGGTGGTAGCTCCTAATATGGAACCTAACCGTGTAGTTTCTATGTAGGGTTCTGTTTTGTTTCCCCAGTAGGTGGTGTATTGGTATTCTGGGACCCAGTGTAATATTTACCTGTGCTTTTTCACAGGTAGGGTTCTTGTAGTTTGAGTCCTTGGTGTTACCTCTGTTATGTTATGGTAGATTTGCTGTATAGATTTTGAGTATCTTTTTTGCAGAGTTCATGTTAGTTCACAACATGTCTGGGAGGATACCGCTTTTGTGCGAGCGGTTCTGATTGGACTGCTAGCATACTCCCGCTGTTTTCAGGATCAGGTTTTGTACATCCCACTCGTTGGGATTGACCTACCCGAACACTAAGGAAGGAGAAATTACTGTTTTCCCGTTGATAGCAGGGCTGAATTAGTCATGCTGTCATGGGAACTGCCCATCAGGGCCCAGGAGGCGGAGCTTCAGTAGTAGAATACAGAGCTTTTCTATGTGCGGCTGTGCATGCCTTCCCGCACAGCAGAAGATATTGTCCTCAGTCTGTTCTTTCCGCGTGTGGGATTGCACACGGGGCTTCGTATTTCTCCTCAGGCTTCAAAAAAATGTACATGTGAAAAGATCTTGTCCATCACCGATGGACATGATCAATGCTATCGGTACTTGGGGCCTCATCATATTCAGGCCTCATGCCCTCATTGCAGCCTGATGTCGCCGCGAGCTCAGTGGCAGCGAGCTCAGAAGATTCAGCGACTAAAATTAGCGGTGGATGATTCCTACGGTCCTCCATCTGAGGCTCACCCCTCACCGGGGCCATTAAAAGAAACAGGCCCAAAGGTAAGGAGGTCAGCGTCAGTAGACCTCCACACCTCCAGGACTGGAGGTTATGAGAGCTGTAGGCCGGAGGAAAACTGACGTCAAAAGGCCTCAAAAAAGAGCAGGGACCCGTCTCTGCCTCGATCGACCGCGTCGGAGGGGCTCCTCTTAGACAAAAAGCGGTCGAAGACAGGGGACGCTGCGTCGCGAAAGACGCACGACGCACCTAAGTTAAAGCGAAGCTTACTACAATCGGCGCCGGCATCAGCGTCAAAAGCGTTGGAGCCAACACATCAACATCCAGATCGACGCACGATTCGTCGAAATCGCCTCCCATAACGTCGACATCGACGCAAAATACATCAAAAGTGTCGGGATCGACCAAGGGAGCACCAGAATCAGCGCACGACTCTGAGTGTTGCGACCGTCGCTGCCCGACGGCTTCACTTCGCCTACCTTTCTTTTTCTGCGACTCCTCCTGCTCCCTGTGGACGTCTGGCTGCCGCAGCATCTGCCCGCCGTCCTCTCCAGCGTCCCCAGACCGGCTTGGGCGCTGCCTCCCGCCATGCCCCTCAGGTATCTTAGAGCGCGTGTGCCGCGCAGCCCTCACTCTTATTTCCTCTTTGGCGCGTACCTCAGGGACGTCCCCCTGTGATGATGTCACGCTGCCCGGATATTTAAGCCTGTACTTTATTGCTAGCCATTGAGGTAGCAAGGGGATTCTTACAGATGGGATTCGCTCTCCATACCCAGCTACTCTGCCTCCAATTCTCATTGGACTCTTTCTACTAATGGGGTACTCCCTCCTCGGGGGCCTCCTGTGCTTCTTTCAGGTCGCTATCAGGAACCGGTACTCGCTCCTTGAGGGCCCATGTTCCCTGACTCGCTGCCTGCACCTATCTCTACTTCAGCTTGGAAGAATTCGCTACAGACACCATCCATGAGTACTGTCATCATCTACTCCTCAGAGCTGCTTCCCTGGAACCAGGTACTCGCTCCGCAAGGGCCTTCCTCCATTCCAGTGCCATTGCCAACGTGGAACCACTGCTTGAGTACTTGCCAATGGGTCTCTCAGCTCCTAGGGATCTGGTACTCACCCCTCGAAGGCCAGCTCTCCCTATATCGGGGCTCTGCTAATGTTCTATTGTACTCATTCTCTCAGTTATCTCCACTACAGAACTGCTACCGGAGGAGCCGCTGTTCCAGCATCCTGAGGAATACTAGCCCAGCTGGGCATAAC
Organism: Rhinatrema bivittatum; assembly: GCF_901001135.1. NCBI lineage: Eukaryota > Metazoa > Chordata > Amphibia > Gymnophiona > Rhinatrematidae > Rhinatrema > Rhinatrema bivittatum. The sequence continues at coordinate 246,358 of NW_021820708.1, forward strand.
ATAAGAACATGCCATACTGGGTCAGACCAAGGGTCCATCAAGCCCAGCATCCTATTTCCAACAGTGGCCAATCCAGGCCATAAGAACCTGGCAAGTACCCAAAAACTAAGTCTATTCCATGTTACCGTTGCTAGTAATAGCAGTGGCTATTTTCCAAGCCAACTTAATTAATAGCAGGTAATGGACTTCTCCTCCAAGAACTTATCCAATCCTTTTTCAAACAATCTACACTAACTGCACTAACCACATCCTCTGGCAACAAATTCCAGAATTTAATTGTGCGTTGAGTGAAAAAGATCTTTCTCTGATTAGTTTTAAATGTGCCACATGCTAGCTTCATGGAGTGCCCCCTAGTCTTTCTATTATCTGAAAGAGTAAATAACTGATTCATATTAACCCATTCTAGACCTCTCATGATTTTAACACCTCTATCATATCCCCCCTCAGCCTTCTCTTCTCCATGCTGAAAAGTCCTAACCTCTTTAGTCTTTCCTCATAGGGGAGCTGTTCCATTCCCTTTATCATTTTGGTCGCCCTTCTCTGTACCTTCTCCATCGCAATTATATCTTTTTGAGATGCAGCAACCAGAATTGTACACAGTATTCAAGGTGCAGTCTCACCATGGAGCGATACAGAGGCAGTATGACATTTTCTGTTTTATTCAACGTTCCCTTTCTAATATTTCCCAACATTCTGTTTGCTTTTTTGAATGCTTCAGCACACTGAACTGATGATTTCAATGTTTATCCACTATGAGGTCTAGATCTCTTTCTTGGGTTGTAGCACCTAATATGGAACCTAACATTGTGTAACTATAGCATGGGTTATTTTTCCCTATATGCATCACTTGCACTTATTCAGATTAAATTTCATCTGCCATTTGGATGCCCAATTTTCCAGTCTCAGAAGGTCTTCCTCCAATTTATCACAGTCTGCTTGTGATTTAACTACTCTGAAAAGTATGGGTACCAATACAGATCCTTAAGGCACTCCATTGCCCACTCCCTTCCACTGAGAAAATTGTCTGTTTAATCCTACTCTTTGTTTCCTGTCATTTAGCCAGTTTGTAATCCACGAAAGGACATCGCCACCTATCCCATGACTTTTTACTTTTCCTAGAAGCCTCTCATGAGGAACTTTGAAAATCGGCTTCTGAAAATCCAAATATACTACATCTACCAGTTCACCTTTATCTACATGTTTATTAACTCCTTCAAAAAAGTGAAGCAAATTTGTGAGGCAAGACTTGCCTTGGGTAAAGCCAAGCTGACTTTGTTCCATTAAACCATGTCTTTCTATATGTTCTGTGATTTTGATATTTAGAACACTTTTTCCACTATTTTTCCTGGCACTGGAGTCAGGCTGACTGGTCTGAAGTTTCCCGGATCACCCCTGGAGCCCTTTTTAAATATTGGGGTTACATTAGCCACCCTCCAGTCTTCAGGTACAATGGATGATTTTAATGATAGGTTATAAATTTTTACTAATAAGTCTGAAATTTCATTTTTTAGTTCCTTCAGAACCCTGGGGTGTATACCATCCAGTCCAGGTGATTTACTGCTCTTCAGTTTGTCAATCAGGCCTACCACATCTTCTAGGTTCACTGTGATTTGGTTTAGTTCACCTGAATCATCACCCATGAAAACCTTTTCTGATACGGGTACCTCCCCAACATCCTCTTCAGTAAACACTGAAGCAAAAAAATCATTTAATCTTTCCGCGATGGCCTTATCTTCTCTAATTGCCCCTTTGACCCTCGATCATCTAATGGTCCAACTGACTCCCTCACAGGCTTTCTGCTTCTGATATATTTTAAAAGTTTTTACTGTGAGTTTTTGCCTCTACGGCCAACTTCTTTTCAAATTCTCTCTTAGCCTGTCTTATCAATGTCTTACATTTATCTTGCCAACTCTTATGCATTATCCTATTTTCTTCTGCTGGATCCTTCTTCCAGTTTTTGAATGAAGATCTTTTGGCTACAATAGCTTCTTTCACCTCCCCTTTTAACAATGCCGGTGATTGTTGCTAATAATGCTCAAGTTTAATCAGGTTTATCCACAGTTTGGCTTTTCCAGAGAATACTGGCAGGCTGATGTCTGGGTGGGACTATATAGCTGTGACTTCAGCTTTTGCTCCATCTTCATCTGCTGGTAGAGGTACATAATCCACTCATTGGAATTGACCTAATCTTCACTAAAGGAAATAATCAGGTAAGTAGTAATTTCTCCTTTGCTGTTCAATGTAAATAAAGCACTTATAAAGCTACAGATTGCTTGTGCAGGTTTTTCCGTGGGCTTTTAAGCGGGTTTATGCATGTATTTTTCCCACCTTGGCATGTTATTACATACACGCATAAGACTAGTGCAGGGAAAATGCACGCAAAAACCTGCAGCAGCTTTAGTGAACTTTATTACATTGGCCCCTTAGGGGATATAGAAATATTTACTGTTCCCAAATGGTAATCTGCTTTGAAGTGTCTGAAAGGCAGAACATAAAAAAATAATAAATTAGCTATTACCTCCCCCCCCCCTCCCCAATGCAGGGAAGTGAGCTGGATTACCTCCTGTTTTCTTAGTGCTGGAAACTTAACTCCTAGTCCAAGGTGGAGTAAAATTTCCAGGGCTGATGTTAATCTATAGGCAGGAGTTCCAGTGCTAGGACCTGGTTAGCATTTTATGTCCAGCAAATATGCTTTTTGCATGTTTTTTCCACACATAAAATATGATTTATGCCGGGGTTTCAGAAGTTCTGCGGCTGGGGCAAAGGCCACAAAATTTGGCCCTTGCTGCGGAATTGGTCAGGCCTAGTCAAATTGCCGGGGGGACTGGGCACCGTCTCAGAAAAGCAGTAGAACACCACAATTTTTCCCTTCTGTCACCGCCCTCTCACCTCCACTCACCCTCTCCTGACATAAAACAGGAGGAGGAGGGCGGCAGGCTTACCTCTTCTCCGCCGGCTCCACATGGTTTTAAAGCGTGCCGTTCAAGCCCTGGCAGGGGAGGAGGAGGAGGATGCATCTGAGATGCTGCAAGACTGCTGTCCCCCTCCTCCTGTTTCATGTCAGGCTAGGTTGAGTGGGAGATCAGGGGGAGGTGAGGGGGCAGAGAAGGTGTGAACTGGGGATCATGAGATGGGAGGAGGGAGTAAACTGGGGTGAGTGAGGGGTTAGTGGGGTGGGGAAGATTGAATCAGGGTAATTGAGTGATTCCCGAGGGGTAAGGAAGTGGGGGAAGGAGCGAGGATGAGTGAGGTATTCATGGAGGGATGGGACTGAACCAGGGTGAGTGAGGAGATTGGGTGGGGAGGAGGAAGTAAAAGAGGAAGATTGAGGGTTCGAAGGGATTTTGTAAGGGGGGATAAGGGAAAAATGGGGTGGGGATGTGACAGGAGTGTGGCTTCCTTCCTTCTCCACTCCAACTCAATCTTCCCTTCTTGTCTTCCACCCCATTTTCCAATACTCTGTTTCTTCCCACCTCCCCAACCTTGATCCTCCCAAATCCTGTTCCCTCTCCCCTTGCTCGACTTCCCTGAATCCCCTGTCCTGTCCTCACTCTCCCTTTATGCCTTTGTCCTCCTCCATCCCTTATCTCTCTAACCCTCCTACCTGCTTCCTTCTTCACTTCCTTCTTTCTCTGCAGTCTTTGCTCTTCCCATTCCCAGATCCCTTCCTTTTCTCCCCAGCCCAAATCACTAAGATACTTTTTCTCTAATAAAGAACTAAGTAAATTAACTGGACACAGAATTATTAAAAAATGTGTATATAGTAAAATTAAATGATATTAAAATTACAAATATGCAGCAATTATGTGACAAAATTATGCAAATTTGTCACATAATTGCTGCAGAATCTTAAAAAGTTTCCCACAGGAAACTAGTTGTGCAGACAAAAAATGCTTTTTACAGTGAAAACATGTTTTATGTGCATACTGGAAAACCTGATTTATGCACGGTAACCTGTTTTCTGTGCATAACATACGAGTTATGCACATAGATCATGTTTTGCTGTGCTCTAACCCTTTTTTCTTTGGGCACATTTTCTGGTTTTGTGCTTTTTTTTTTTTTTAACTGCCGATGCATTAGCATACTATTAGTTCACTGCATCAGGAGTTTGAAAAAAAAATGTGCTTGCGGCTTAAGAAACCACAGTTTTAATGCTGGGCTATTACATCGGCACCTATAAGAGAAAACACTTCCCTTTCTCACAGGACAAGCAAGATGGTAGTCCTCACATGTGGGTGACATCTGATGGAGCCAATCATGGAATACTTTTGTCAAAGTTTCTAGAACTTTGACTGGCACCTACTGGGCATGCCCAGCATGGCAATAACCCTGCATCCAGCCGGGGTCTCCCTTCAGTCTATTTTTTTCCGCTCAGCTAATAGCCACGCAGAGTTTTGGAGCGCTTCACAGTTCCTGACTGGAAATTTTCCTCAGGAAATTATTTTCCAAACTTGTAAAAGTTTATACTCCCTAGGGGTCTCCCTTCTTCACCATCGAATACCGGGTCATGCGATAAGTTTACCATCGTTTTTCGGTCGGTTCCCGGCGGGGACCTCTGTAGGCCTTGTCGGTGCTGACCGCGGCCAGCCTAAATTTTTCGACGGCCATGATGGCGACAGGTTTTCGTCGGTGCCCTGATTATCCGATGACTATGTCAATCACGGACCCTCATTTAGTCTGTGTTTTATGCCTCGGACCGTCGCATGACGTAGAGACGTGTATCGATTGTGCCCAAATGACCCCGAAGGGCCGTAAGGCACGGTTGGAAAAGATGGCACTTTTACTCCATCGCCAGTCTCCGCAGGTACCATCGACTCGATCCTCGCCGAAGCATTGGCGTGGCTCCGAGGCTGAAGACACCCGATCGCTGTCCCAGTTCTCGGCGTCTACATCATCGATGCCGGAATCAGGGAGAGCGGACCGACGAGAAAAGCACCAACATAAACAAACATCGACGGCCGGTGCCCTCCGCTTCTGCTACGTCGGTGGAGCCGTCGATAGACCCACCGATGAAAAAAACCCAAGCTGAGGAGCGTCCAGGTCCCTCGAAGCCAGATGTACCGAGGCATCCCCGCGCCTTTGGTGGAAGGGGCTACCGAGACTCCACCAGGATTGGTGGACCCTCCGGTACTGCCCGTAGTGCCTCCCACTCCGGACCTGGGGCTCACCACCCCAGTGCTCCGAGAGGAATTGCACCGAATGGTGCAAGAGGCTGTGGTCCAGGCGATCCAAAGCCTTCTGCGACCACCGACGCCAGCACCGATGCCTCTGCCAGAATGGCACCAATGCCTCCAGTGCTGCTGCCTCTCCTGGATAAACTGGATCTGCTCATCGGTGCCCTACCAGGGGCACTGAGAAAATCACCGTTACCGATGATTCCATCGTTGCCCATCCCGCTTTCATCAGGAGAGGAGGATACATTGCTGGAGCCGGTTCCGTCGGGAGTACCACCATCGAGGCCACCGATGAAATCCCCGATGCCATCGGTTCCCGGGGTTCTGGTACCAATGCTGAATCTCAAGTTCGATGCCAAGACCAAGTCCCTCGATGCCAGCTCCAATACCTGTCCAATCTCGACCTCCGGCTGGAGAAGTTCCAAGTTTTCCACTTGGACCACCGAGGGATGCAGGGGATCAGCCCTATGATCCCTGGACGGATGATTCCACAGATACTCAGGACTCAACAGAAGTTCTGTCAGAGCCGCCTCCTCCAGACGAAAGGTGCAAGTCTCCACCGGAAGACCTCTCCTTTATTAATTTTATAAAGGAAATGGCGGAGACTATCCCCTTCCAACTGCAGACGGAGGAAGATTCCAGGCATAAAATGCTAGAAGTCCTGCAATTCCTGGATCCCCCTAAGGAAATCATGTCCATCCCAGTTCATGAGGTGCTGCAGGACCTGATGCAGCGCAACTGGGAGCATCCTGGGTCGGTTCCTCCTGTAAACTGTAAGACGGACGCTATTTACCTAGTCCAGCCTTCCCCGGGATTTCAGAAGACACAGCTAGCTCATCAGTCGGTGGTGGTGGAGTCTGCCCAAAAGAAGGCCAAGCGTCCAAAACCCCATTCTTCAGCGCCACCTGGGAAGAAGCAGAAATTCCTCGACACTTTGGGCCGCAGGATATTTCACGGGGCCATGATTATCTCGCGCATTGCATCATATCAATTATATATGACCCAGTATACCCGTAACCTGTTTAAACAGCTACAGGAGTTTGGAGAGTCCCTTCCAGACCAGCTTCAAGACCAGCTGAATTCCATCATAAAGAAGGGATTCGACGCGGGAAAACATGAGGTCTGCTCGGCATACGATGCCTTCGTTATGACCTCCCGTTTATCTGCGGCTGGTATCAGCGCCCGGCACTGGGCCTGGTTAAAATCCTCTGATTTCCGTCCTGAAGTGCAGGATCGTTTGGCCGACCTCCCCTGCACAGGGGATAACCTGTTCGACGATAAAATTAAAGAGATGGTGGCCCAGCTGAAGGACCATAGTGAAACGCTTCGTCAACTCTCGGCAGTTCAGGCAGATCTTTCCACTCCATCCAAATGATCCTTCCGGTGCGACACTAAATGGATGACTTACAGGACCCGTAAATATTATCCACTGGCATCTCGAGGTCGTTCGTCCCAGCCTTTCCAGAAGTCCACAAGGCGCCAGCCTCGAGCTCAGAAAGCTCAAGCTCCTTCCCAACCTGCTCCTACAATGGGATTTTGACTCCTGACTTCAGAGCAAAGGTCATCCTCCATTGCCCAATCTACCTGTGGGCAGCTGCTTATGCCACTTCTCCACCAAGTGGCTAACCATCACCACCGACCCCTGGGTGCAAGCAGTCATCGCTCAAGGCTACCATCTAAATTTCCTCTCCACGGATTTCGCAAACATTATAGCACCGAAACCTTACTTCTCTCATTGACTGACAGCATAATGAGAGGTTTTGACAATGGTAAACATTACATCCTTCTAATGCTTGACCTACCCTCTGCCTTTGACTCAGTAAATCATGACATACTGCTAAATAGAGTCGACGAAATTGGATTAAAGGAAAAAACTAAAGCCTGGTTCAGGTCATACCTAAGTAACAGATATTATCAAGTTCAAATAAAAAACACATTGTTAGAGAAAATAAATCTAGTAACTGGAGTACCACAAGGATCAGCACTCTCCCCCACACTCTTTAATATCTACCTACTTCCACTGTGCCATGTTCTAGCTGGCCTGGGTATCATACACTACGTATACGCTGATGATATTCAAATATTACTACCAATCAAAGACTCACTGGAAAAAACACTAAACCTAGCAATCATGTACCTTGACATCATTAAACAACTACTAAACCAAATGGAGCTAGTCATTAACATAGAAAAAACCGAATTCCTCCATCTTGAACAAAAAAACATGACAGTCATCCAATCTCCTATACTACTAAAAAACAATCAGAAAATTGAAATAGCCAAGAAATTACGGAACCTTGGTGTAATAATAGACACAGAACTCAGCCTCAAACAACACATTTCATTAAAAGTCAAAGAAGGATATGCCAAACTAATGGTCCTCAGAAAACTTAAACTGTTACTAAATCAAACTAACTTCCGAACTGTCCTACAAGCTTTAATATTTGCCAGCACTGACTACTGTAATGCCCTACTATTAGGATTACCATACACGACAATAAGACCACTCCAAATAATCCAAAACTCAGCCGCAAGAATTTTGACAGGCAAAAGAAAAAGAGATCATATCACTGAAACGCTAGCTGAACTACACTGGCTGCCAATTGAATACAGGGTAAAATATAAAACCCTTTGCACTATACATAAACTAATCCATGACGAAAAAGCTAAATGGCTAAACACAGCACTCCGTGTCCATGTCCCACACAGAAACCTGAGATCTGCCAACAAAGCCCTCCTAACCATCCCCTCAGTCAAAACTGCAAAACTAACACAAGTCAGAGAAAGAGCACTATCATTGGCCGGACCGATACTATGGAACATCATGCCCATAGAGGTAAGACTACAGAGAGATTTCAAGACTTTCAAAAAGAGCTTAAAGACATGGCTCTTTAGAGAAGCTTTTTCACAAAGAGCGAGAAAGAGAAAAATGCTGAAAGCTGTACACACAAAATCTTTATACAGCACTAGCACATTATATGTATGTACGTCATGGTTTGTTTATTGCATCTCTTAATTGAATGTATAATCTAACAGTCTTTATTGTAGTCACAGGTCAGATTAGACAACACTGAACATATAGCCATTATTATGAAACTATGTTACCGCGCTTATCAGGCACCTCCATTACTAATAATAGGAACAGATGCATGTACAATTTACTATATGTGCTGCTATGTAAACCATTGTGACGGTATTCTACTGAACGACGGTATAGAAAAGATTTTAATTAAATAATTAAATAAATAAACATTCTGTCGGATACTCCACCTCGGCTGGGGTGGACCTCTTCCGACCACTGTCTTCAACTGCAGCAAGAGATATCCTCTCTGCTGCAAGCGAATGCTATGGAACCCGTTCCTCTTGCCCAAAGAGGACCCGGATTCTACTCCTGATACTTTTTAATCCCAAAAAAGACAGGAGGAATTCGCCCAATATTAGACGCAAGGGCCTTAAACAAACATCTTCGAAAAGAGAAATTTCGAATGGTATCCTTGGGCTCTTTGCTTCCACTTCTCCAGCAGGGGGATTGGCTTTGCTCTCTCGAACTATAAGACGCGTACATGCACATCGCAATTACCCCGTCTCATAGAAAATACCTCTGCTTCCTTTAGGGAACCAACATTTCCAATACAAGGTCCTCCCATTCGGCCTAGCGTCAGCCCCTCGGGTGTTCACGAAGTGCCTAGCAGTAGTAGCTACATACTTAAGAAGACTGGGCATTCATGTCTATCCTTACCCGGACGACTGGTTGCTGAGAGCTCAGTCATCGGAAGGAGTACTTCACTCCCTCCACCTTACAGTGCAACTACTACTCTCATTGGGATTTCTAATCAATTATCAGAAATCTCACCTGAATCCGTCTCAGTTCCTCTCCTTTATCGGAGCAGATCTCGACATGATCCAAGCAAAAGCTTTTCTTCCCAGGGACCGAGCTCTCACACTGGCGTCGTTGGCGCAGAACATAAGCTCTCGTCAAACCACAATGGCTCGTCGTCTACTAGTCTTGCTGGGGCATATGGCATCCTCGGCCCATGTAACCCCAATGGCTTGTCTAGCCATGCGAGTAACTCAATGGACATTAAAGTCCCAGTGGTCACAGGCACATCATCCAATGTCCAACATTGTCCATATCACCAGGCGATTTCGTCTCTCACTGGCATGGTGTATCCTGGAGTCCCATCTACTTCAATGTCTGCCCTTTCAAGCTCCAGAACCTCAAATAATCTTGACGACCGATGCTTCCAAACTAGGTTGGGGAGCACATGTCAACAACCTGCAGACTCAGAGAACCTGGTCAGCAGAGGAGACGCAACATCAAATAAATTTTCTGGAGCTCCAAGCAGATATGCTCTCTCTGCATTTCGGGACTGTTTGTCCAACAAAACAATCCTGATCCAGATGGACAACCAAGTAGCAATGTGGTACATCAACAAACAAGGAGGAACCGGATCATACCTCCTTTGTCAGGAAGCGGTGCAGATTTGGGCTTTTGATCTATCCCAGGCTATGCTTCTCAGAGCGACCTACCTGGCAGGTATGGACAATGTTCTAGCGGACAATCTCAGTCGGGATTTTCAGCCCCACGAGTGGTCCCTCAACCCTGTAGTTGCGGACAGACTATTCTGGAAGTGGGGGCGTCCAACCATTGACCTATTCGTGTCTCCGCAGAATTGCAAGGTGGACAACTACTGCTCTCTCCATCGAAGTCGCAGTGTTGCACCTCGGGATGCGTTCGCCCTGTCCTGGAGAAAAGGTCTCCTTTATGCCTACCCACCACTTCCTCTATTCAGCAAAACTCTCGTGAAGCTACGCATGACAAGGGTCTAATGATTCTCATAGCCCCCTACTGGCCACGTCAAGCTTGGTTTCCAATCCTTCGGGATCTCTCCCTGTGTCCACAGATTCCTCTAGGCTCAGACCCGTTCCTGATATCTCAGAGGAATGGCCAATTGTGCCACTCCAACCTTCAGGCCCTGTCACTGACAGCTTTCCTTACACAAAATTTCTTCATGATCGGGTGGTCCTTCGCACTCATCCTAAATTTCTGCCGAAAGTGGTATCTGAGTTTCATTTAAATCAGTCCATAGTCCTACCTACTTTCTTTCCAAAGCCTCACTCACTTCCTGCTGAACAGGCTCTCCATTCCTTGGACTGTAAACGTGCACTTGCCTTTTATTTGGAATGCACTGCAGGCCATAGGAAATCCACCCAGCTCTTTGTTTTCTTTGATAAACTTAAACTGGGAACCCCGGTAGGAAAGCACATCCTGTCCTCCTGGTTGGCGGACTGCATTTCCTTCTACTATCAGCAAGCAGGCCTTCCGCTTCAGGACCGAGTTAAAGCGCACTCCATTAGGGCTGTGGCAACATTGGTTGCACACCTTCATTCTGTACCTCTCATTGATATCTGCAGAGCTGCAACCTGGAGTTCTCTTCATACCTTTGCAGCTCACTATTGCATAGACATGGCTGGTACACAAGATTCTATCTTTGGACAGTCTGTTCTAGACAATCTATTCTCAGTGTAATATCCAACTTCCTTCTACACCCGCTGGGATATTCAGGCTGCCCGTCTACCAAAGATGCACCCCTATTGTTGTGCCTGTTGCACGTCTTTGGGTGTTTTCGGTACATGCGCGGGCATCCTCAGCTTGTTATTCACCCACATGTGAGGACTACCATCCTGCTTGTCCTGTGAGAAAGCAGAGTTGCTTATCTGTAACAGGTGTTCTCACAGGACAGAGGGATGTTAGTCCTCACGAAACCCACCCTCCACCCCACGGAGTTGGGTTCGCTTGCAATTTATTATGTTATTTTTCGCACGCTTTTTTTTGTTATACATAAGACTGCTGGAAGCAGGGTTATCGCCCTGCTGGGCATGCCCAGTAGGTGCCAGTCAAAGTTCTAGAAACTTTGACAAAAGTATTCCGTGATTGGCTGTTGCGATCCCCCCTGCTGCTGCGCTGCAGGAGGTCTCTTACCTTTCTCCAGAGGCCGCTCTGAAGCCAGGGCCTCGCCTACGTTCCATCCGGGACTTGCTCCAGGGCCTGAGAGGCCTAGCTGTGCGTGTGGCTTGCATGCCAGCGTTTGGACTTCCTGTTGGGCGACGCCCGTTTCTCCTAGGGGCTGGCCCGCAGCTCTCTACCTGAATTATAGGACCAGCGGTGGGCGGTCCTGACTAGCTCCTCCCAGGGAGTTGCCCTCTACCTCCTGTATATAAGGACTCTCTTGTCACTTGCAACTTGCCTTGGATTTGGGTTACACAGTTGTCTGTGGCCTCTCCCGATCCAGGTCCTCCGTGACTCTGACTCCTGCTTGTCGTCAGCATGTCTTGACTCCGGTCCGTGACTCCGACTCCTGCTTGTTTTCAGCCTGCCTTGACTCCGGTCCGTGACTCCGACTCCTGCTTGTCTTCAGCCTGCCTTGACTCCGGTCCGTGACTCCGACTCCTGCTTGTCTTCAGCCTGCCTTGACTCCGGTCCGTGACTCCGACTCCTGCTTGTCTTCAGCCTGCCTTGACTCCGGTCCGTGACTCCGACTCCTGCTTGTCTTCGGCCTTTGATCAGGCCTTACAGTCGGCTGTAACCGCGCTGATCCAGGTCTTCCTTGGTTCCTTGCCCAGTGTCTCTGCCTGATGTCTGCTCCTGTGCCTGCCAGCCGAAGGGGCTTCGGATGTGAGTTTCCCAGCATCGGAGTCCTGTTCGCCTGGAGTTTCCCTGCACCCTCCTTCTCAGCGTGGTCCGCGACCAGCCTTCCTGGGCTGTGTAGGGCGCGTCTGGGACAGGGTGGTCCGTGACTCAGTCCCACGGGTGGGCTGAGTAGGGCGCCCTGATGGACAGTGCATGTTTCCGCCCAGCCTTGTCTACAGTGTCTGCTTCAGTCCTTGCCCGGATGTCTTCCTGTCTCTGCCTTGACCTACGTCCTCATCTGGTTCCTGAGCCTTCTGGTCCTGTTGGGCCCTGGAGTGGCCAACAGGAGGGATTCGTCCCACGGGCTCTTGAGCTTCTGCCAGCCGAGGGGGCTTCGGATGTGAGTATCCCAGCATCGGAGTTCCTGCTCGCCTGGATCCTTCCAGTGTCTCGCTTCAGCCCTTGTCCTGATGTCTCCGTCTTGCTTCAGCTTGTTTCTGCCCTGTCTGATGTCGTCTGCTTAAGGACTCTGTCTGCCCTCACCTCTGTCCGGCCTGCTGCCCATTGCCGTTCCCTGCGGCAGGTCCGAAAGGGCCGGGAACAGTCGGAGGACCGTTCATTAGTCAACTTCCCCGTGTTGGCTACCATGGGCATGCAGGTCCGGCCGAGGGTCGGACTCCCTGCTTCTGTTCCTGTCTGCCTGGCTCACCATGCCTGCGCAGCTCACCTCCCATGGTGTGGCCTTGGGCTCCTCCTGGGGTCCTGCCGTGGCCCAAGGGCTCACCACCCGCCCAAGACGACCGCGCCCGCGCGTGCTCGTAACATTGGCTCCATCAGATGATGTCACCCACATGTGAGGACTAACATCCTGCTGTCCTGTGAGAACACCTGTTACAGATAAGCAACTCTGCTTTCTCTGCAGCAGCCTCTGGCCCCAGGCAGTGGCTTCCAGTGAGAAACAGCTGCAGTTTGCAGAAATACCGCCAGATAATGGTGAAGCATCCCTGACACTGGAAGTGAAGTCATCTTCCATATACTCAGAAACCTAACCCAGACACACAGACCCGGTGGAAAGGGCCACCAATCACTGCAGGATTTTAGCCTTTAATAGAGTTACAGAATGTTTTTGTTTTTTTTCCCTATGGCTTACTTTAATGACCTGGAACCCATGGCAGCCCTGCCCTCAGCACCGCTTTTTGGTTTGCAGGAGCTGCCCTTTGCAGCATCAGCAGCAAGCTCCTTTCCACCCTCTGTGGAGCGTCTCCATCTCCAGTTGGACCCCAAGGTATAGGGCAGAGCTTTCCAAACTTTTCATGTTGGTGACACACTTTTTAGACAAACATAATTTCACGACACGGTAATTCAGTCTACTAGTAAACCAGAGGTTAAAGGTTAAACGAACGAAACATATTTCGACAATTTATGTATGTTTCCTTAAATATATACATAAATAAAATGTTTCACGACACAACCTATCTCATGAAAACCTTAAATTTATATTAAAAATATATATTCCAAGATTCATGTTATTGTTATAATTTATGAGAAACAATAATAAAACAAATTGTCTGTCCCCCACACACTCATCTCTCTCCTCCCCCCAGCACATGTCTGGCCCCCACACACTCATATGTCTCCCCCTCAAGCACATGTCTGTCCCCCCAGCACGTTTGCCCCCCACTCACTCATCTCTCTCCCCCCAGCACATGTCTGGCCCCCACACTCATGTACCTCGTCTTTTTGATTGTTGCCAGTTAAGTGCTTCACTCCCTTCCATGATCACCAGACACTGCTGCTTGCAGTCAGTACTCCTCATGGCCAGGCCTCATCGGCAGCAGCAGCCAATGCAAGGATGGCTGGGCTCTTTCCACCCACCAAGCCCCCCCCAAAAACACGATTGACAGCAAAAATCATCCAATAATAAGCAACCCATAAACTGAAAAAAAAAAGTGAATCTCTAGGAAAAAAAAAGCCCAAACTCGCATCAGAGTTGACCGGGCTTGCGCGACACACCTGCACACTGCAGGCGACACACTAACGTGTCCCGACACACAGTTTGGAAAGCTCTGGTATAGGGGGATCAGATGCCAGATCCCCAGCGCATAGGGCTTTCCTAAGGGAGGAACAAGCATAGGAAATGATACGATGCAATGGGGAAAAACCAGAAGTGACTCGACCCTTTTGAGATGTCTTCTATTACTAGCTAATTATTTTGATTCTTTTGAGTCCTACAAAAAAACTGTAAAGACAGGATAAGTGAAAAATAAAAGGCATTACCTTGTGTTCCGAGCTGATGCTGTGTCCACTGCAGGCAGAGGAAGTACTGCCTGTTCGTTTAAAGCCGACCTTTGGATGCAGCAGGGATAAGATTTCACTTTCTGTTTCATTCTTAGTCTCTGTGCTATAATCAGTTACCGATTTAACTCCCACAGAGGCAAGAAATAAAGTCTAAAAAAATGCAGGGCCAGTAGAAGGCACTTTGGGCAAACCCTACAGCCTGGTGGCCCACCCCCCTAGTCCTTCTCATTCGCAGTTTCAAATTATGCAATTATAATAGATTATAAGTAAAGAAGGGCACTCAAAATAGTCTTCTGAGATAAAAATATCACAACATGTATATTATATTTACAGGCACTGCTGTGGTAGTAATCAGAAAACTCTGCAGAAAAGATACTTGTAACCAATATGAAATTAGAAACAGAAACAAAGAAACATGACAAACCCCCCCCCCCCCCCCCATATAGCTTCTCTAGTCTGCCCATCCACACAACTGCTCAACTCCACAATCTCTCAGAGATCCCTGTGCTTATCCCATGCCTTCTTGAATTTAGATACTGTCCTTAACTCCACCACCTCCACAGGAAAAATATTCTATCCATCCACCAACCTCTCTAAAGAAATATTCCATTAGATTACTTCTGAGTGTACCCCCATCATCCTCATCCCATGACCCTTCATTCCTAGGTGTCCTTTGTGTTTAAAGAGGCTCACTTCCTGTGCATGGATAATTCTGAGGTATTTAAATGTCTCTATCATATCATCCCTATCTCTCCTTTCCTCTAGGGTATACATGTTTAGATATTTAAGTCTGTCCCCATATGCTTTAGAATGAAGACCACTGACCATTTTAGTAACAATCCTCTAGACAGATTTCAACTGTTTTATGTCCTTTTGAAGGTACAGCCTCCAGAATTGTACACAGTATTCCAAGTGAGATCTCACCAGGGACCTATACAGGGGCAATATCACCTCCCTTTTTCTGCTGACCATTCCTCTCCCTATCCAGCCAAGCATCTTTCTGGATTTTGCTATTGCCTTATCCACCTGTATGGTTACCTTCAGACCATCAGATACAATCACCCCAAGATCTTGCTCTTCATTTGTGCATAGAAGAATGTCTTTTTCCAGCCCACCTATCTCACCTGAAAGCCTCATGACCTCTGGTCCCTCACTGCTCTGTGATAGCAAGGCCTCAGTCCTATCTCCATGACGTCAGCAGCTTCCTGCTTGCAGCTCGAGCTAGCGGATTCCGGGCCCTTCAGTGTGAACAGCAGAGGGAGAGCCAGAGGAGCATCAATGTGCAGGAGTCACTACACTGCAGTTGGTGACCAAAAGAGGGGGCTGCTGGAACTCAACACAGATGCCAGAAGTGAATGGGGCTGATAACCAACTGTGGGGAAGGAGTTGGGCTGGGAAGAGGAGTTGACATGGCGCAGGTGCCACCGCTGCTGTTTTTTTTAATGTTCAGATTTTTCTTTTCTGCTGAGGAGCTGGCAGAGGAAGAGCTGGCACAACCGGGGAGAAAGCTGAGGTGGTGCCTGTGCAAGTTGCACAGGTGAGGAGCATTAGAGGTATTGAATTTGGAGAATCTCCTGTGAGAATGCGGATCCTCTGGTATGGAGACCAAACCTGAACAGGGCTGTAACTCACCCCTCCACCCACTGAAGTGGCTATGAAGGGATGAATTGGTAGGAAGGCATTGGGCCAACAGGAAGAGTATAGCTGCTGTATGCGATGGTAGAGACTGCATAGAGCCTCTCTTAAAGGGGCAGCACCCGATTTAAGTTACAGCCCATTGAAGAGTGTGCAGGAGGAGATGTTGCTGTGTCCTATATGGGCATGCAACCTCCTCCTGAAGAAGATTGTCAAGTTAATGAAGGCAGGGGGATCCTGGGCTATGTTTGGGGAGAATACTATGATCAGGGAAGGAAGAGTGCCAAAATGGTCTCCACCCCTTGCTCACTCTGAGACTGGAGTTCTGAGGGGACATCCCTGGCCCCTGATGCAGGCAAGAACCACAAACGTGGCCCTGCATAAAAAAAAATGTTTACCCGCCCCTGCCCTAGACGAGCGTTTCCAAACTAGTGTGCCGTGGCTGCGGTGCAGGTGTGCCATGAAAAAATCCTGATAAGAAGGTGTTGAGGCGCAGCTGCAGCATGTCCTTCTGCCAGATGGGAGAGCTGAGAGCAGAGCTTATAGAAACATATAGAAACATAGAAATGACGGCAGAAGAAGACCAACCGGTCCATCCAGTCTGCCCAGCAAGCTTCACACTTTTTCTCATACTTAACTGTTTCTCTTGGCTCTTAGTAACCTTATGTTCTAATTCCCTTTTCACCCCCACCATTAATGTAGAGAGCAGTGCTGGAGCTGCTTCCAAGTGAAATATTAAGTTTGATTAGTTGGGTAAGCGGCAGCATAGCTCTCTGCCATTAAGCAGAGGGCAATGCTGGAAATGTGTGAAGTATCAGTTTTTCTTTTCCCCTGTCATTGAAGCAGGGAGTCATGCCGGACATGCACCGAAAGTGAAGCATGCCTTGAAAGTCACATTAACTATCATCAAATATTGAAAAGCCTAATAATTGGTAATACCTATAGCCCATGAACCCATCCCTGTTTTTTTTCTTTTATTTTTTTTAATTGGGAGATGGATGCCCTTCATCCTTCTACTCTGTGAAGGTGGACACCTACCACCGGCCACTGGCATCCCGCTCCGTTAATGCCTCTGTGGCTACTGCCGCTCCATGTAGTGTTTTACTACCTGCTCTTTATATGCGTCCTCTAGAACTGATGGATCCCATCCCTGGGTTTTTTTATTATTTATTTAATTGGGAGATGACAGCCCTCCATCCTTCCGCTCCGTGAAGGTGGACACCTACCACTGGCCACTGGCATCCCGCTCCGTGAATGCCTCTGTGGCTACTGCCGCTCTGTGCAGTATTTTACTACCTGCTCTTTATATGGACACCTACCACTGGCCACTGGCATCCCGCTCCGTGAATGCCTCTGTGGCTACTGCCGCTCCGTGCAGTATTTTACTACCTGCTCTTTATATGCGTCCTCTGGACCTGATGGATCCACAATGTTTATCCCATGCCTCTTTGAAGTGCTTCACAGTTTTGGACTTCACCACTTCCTCCGGAAGGGCATTCCAGGCATCCACCACTCTCTCCGTGAAGAAATTCTTCCTGACATTGGTTCTTAGTCTTCCTCCTTGGAGCCTCAGCTCGTGACCTCTGGTTCTGCTGATTTTTTTCTGTTGGAAAAGGTTTGTCATTGTCTTTGGATCGTTAAAGTTTTTCAAGTATCTGAAAGTTTGAATCATATCACCCCTGCTCCTCCTTTCCTCCAGGGTGTACATATTTAGATTCTTCAATCTCTCCTCGTATGTCAACCGATGAAGACCCTCCACCTTCCTGGTCGCCCTTCTCTGTACCGCCTCCAACTTGTCCTTGTCTCTTTGTAGATACGGTCTCCAGAACTGAACACAGTACTCCAGGTGAGGCCTCACCAAGGACCTGTACAAGGGGATTATCACTTCCCTTTTCTTACTCGATATTCCTCTCTCTATGCATCCCAGCATTCTTCTGGCTTTTGCAATCGCCTTGTCGCATTGTTTCGCCGACTTCATATCATTAGACACTATCACCCCAAGGTCTCTCTCCTGCTCCGTGCACATCAGCCTTTCCCCCCCCATCGAATACAGTTCATTCGGATTTCCACTCCCCAAATGCATGACTTTGCACTTCTTGGCATTGAATTTCAGCTGCCATATCTTCGACCACTCTTCCAGCTTCCTTAAATCCCGTCTCATTCTATCCACTCCTTCCGGCGTGTCCACTCTGTTGCAGATCTTAGTGTCGTCCGCAAAAAGACAAACCTTACCTTCTATCCCGTCCGCAATGTCGCTCACAAAGATATTGAACAGGACCGGTCCCAACACTGATCCTTGCGGTACACCACTTAAAACCGCTCTCTCTTCAGAGAAAGTTCCATTTACCATCACGCATTGTCTTCTGTCCGTCAACCAGTTTGCAATCCAGGTCACCACTTCGGCACTCACTCCCAAGCTTTTTGTTTTATTCACCAGTCTCCTGTGCGGAACCGTATCAAAAGCTTTGCTGAAATCCAAGTAGATGACATCTAGCGCTCTTCCTTGATCCAATTCCTTGGTTACCCAGTCGAAAAAGTCAATCAGATTTGTCTGACAGGATCTTCCCCTGGTGAATCCATGCTGCCTCTGGTCCATCAATTCTCCGGACTGTAGATAGTTCACTATTCTCTCTTTCAACAGTGACTCCATTACTTTTCCCACCACCGAAGTGAGGCTAACCGGTCTGTAGTTACCAGCCTCTTCTCTGTTCCCACTCTTGTGAAGCGGGACCACCACCGCTCTTCTCCAATCACTCGGCACCACTCCCGTTTCTAGGGATCTATTGAACAGGTCACACAGCGGACCCGCCAGCACATCTCTGAGCTCCCTCAGAATCCTTGGATGAATCCCATCAGGCCCCATGGCTTTGTCCACTTTCAGATTCTTTAGCTCTTCCCATACATTTTCTACTGTAAAATGATTTTCATCTATTCCACTACCCTCCAGCTTCTTGTGTAGAAATGGTCCTTCTCCAGGGTCTTCTTTAGTGAACACAGAGCTGAAGTATTCATTTAATATTTCTGCCATTTCTTCGTCTCTCTCCACACATTGATCATTTCCACCTTTCAATTTCACTATACCACTATGGACTTTTCTCTTTCGCTGATGTATCTGAAAAATGTTTTGTCACCATTTTTTATCTCCTTGGCAATCCTCTCTTCCGCTTGACTTTTTGCCAACTTGATTAATTTCTTCGTCTCCCTCAGTTGAATCAAATATTCTTCTTTGTGCTCCTCCCTTTGGGATCTTTTATATTTCTTGAATGCTGTTCTTTTAGCTTTAATTTTGTCAGCCACCTCGTTTGAGAACCAGATAGGTTTCATTTTTCTTTTGCTTTTCTTTACATTTCTAACATAAAGAGTAGTTGCCTTGGTGATTGCTCCTTTTAGATTGATCCACTGCTGATCCACATCTCTCTCATTCTCCCATCCATTTAGTTCTTCCTCTAGGTACTTCCCCATTTCCTCAAAGTCTGTGTTTTTGAACTGTAAAACTCGGGTCTTTGTGGTTCTTTTCCCTATTCTTTTAGTGATATTAAACCATATTGTTTGATGATCACTGGTGCTGAGGTGGGTGCCCACCTGGACATCAGAGACATTATCTGCATTAGTGAGCACTAAGTCGAGTATATTTCCTTCTCTCGTGGGTTCTAATACCATTTGTTTGAACAAAGCTACTTGCATGGCATCCACTATTGCTCTACTATTTTTAGATTCTGCAGATGGGATTTTCCAGTCTACATCTGGCATATTAAAGTCACCCACGATCACCACTTCTCCCTTCTTACCTATCTTATGGATGTCTTCAACCAGGTCTCTGTCCAGCTCTTCCTTTTGGTTCGGGGGCCTGTAAACCACTCCAATATAAATTGATGCTCCATCATCTGTTTTTAGGTCTACCCATAGTGCTTCTTCCTTGCCCCAACTTCCTTGTAGCTCAGATGCTTGGATATTGTTTCTGACATAAAGAGCCACACCTCCCCCTTTTCTATCCACTCTGTCCTTCCTTAACAAGTTATAGCCTGGTATTGCCGTATCCCAATCATGAGATTCTGTGAACCATGTCTCTGTGATAGCAACAATGTCCACTTCTGCCTCTATCATTAGGGCCTGCAGATCTGGTATTTTATTTCCCAAACTATGAGCATTTGTGGTCATAGCTTTCCAGGTACTCTCTTTAAGATTATTGCTTTTCCTGTACTCCTTATGAGACTTTAGTTGAGATTTGTTATTCACTTCACTCTTTCCTTTTGCAGTTGTGCCACTGATGCCAGAGTTATCCATCTCAATTTGCTTTTTCTTTTGGTTATGTATCTTGAAATTCTGCATGCATTGGTTTTCTCTCTTTTCTGGTAACACTTCAATGTTTTTCTCTAGGACTTCAGTTATTAATATAGGGAAGGCTTTTTGTTCTTGTTGCATTTGATACTGTGTGTGTCTCCTAGTAACTGGTCCAATTCTACCAGAGCCCACTGTAATCCTGGTTTTTAATGATTTACTTAATGACCTGCTTGAGTTGGGGGGTATACTTGTTGGCTGCAAATCTGTCACGAATGGGTGACTATGGGACACATGTGTAATCCTACCTGAGCCTACTGTATTTCTTTTTCTTGACTCCTGGTTATTCTTTGGTATTGGGGAATTATTTTCTGAGTAATGCAATGTGGGTGTATTTCTTGTAATTAAAGCTAATTGAGCTTTAACCTCAGTCAGCTCCTTTTTCATAGAAGAGAGTTGTGCACAGATTGGGCAAGTTCTAAGTTTCCAGATGCTTTCCCTCAGAATAAAGGCTCCACAACAGTTGCAACGGATAGTTCTCATATTGGTAAAGTTTTGGGTTGGTGATTCTTAGATTGTAACAATTTACTAATTTATCTTGTTGCTAATGCTAATTTAGTCAGTCTATATTAGAATCTAAGGCCAGGGGTGGGTGGGTACAGGGGTAGGGTGGGAGGGAAACAAACAGTTGAACCTGGGACAAGCTGAGTAGAGCAGGACACTTTCTGGAACTTTATTCGTCCTTAAGCTATTAAATGATCCCTCAGTACTTCTGTGCCAATATTAAGCAGATTATTAAAGAACAGCTATACAAAATAGAAATGCAGTTATACTGGATCTTAAAAAACAGACAGTTTGCAAGGAACCAATTATAATTATTATATAATAACAGACCTAGAGAAAGGTATAAACTGAGCAGTTCTACTTCACAGAGAACTCAGATATTAATGGAGCACAGAGCAATGATCAGAAGGAAAAGTGAAAGTAAACCAGCAGGGTTTTGGGGTTTTTTTTTGTGGTTTGTTTTTTTCCCCCAGAAAGAGCACCACCAAAATTAAGAGTAAGAGCACTTGAAAGAAGGGAGATTGAGAGACTTTTTCCCCAGAAAGAGCACCACAGAAATTAAGAGTAAGAGCACTTGAAAGAAGGGAGATTGAGAGACTTTTTCCCCAGAAAGAGCACCACCAAAATTAAGAGTAAGAGCACTTGAAAGAAGGGAGATTGAGAGACTTTTTCCCCAGAAAGAGCACCACAGAAATTAAGAGTAAGAGCACTTGAAAGAAGGGAAATTGAGAGACTTTCCTAATACACAGCGCTCAGAGGCTAGTAAATCAAATCACAGGTAGAGGAATATTAAGAAACACTGATAACTATTATGCACAGATTCTCTACTATATATTAATTCAAATTTTAAGACAGCCTTATCTGCACCGGGAACAGAAGATTCCTCTTTTGGTCTTCCACTAAGCAGTCAGTCAGCAGTCAGTCAGCAGTCAGTCAGCTTATCTATTGCTCCTGCTTCCCTTGCTGCTGGCTTCCCTCTGCAATTCAAACTGCATGGACCCTGTAGTCTTGCAAGATCTGCTGGTTCTCTACATTTCCAATTGCAGACGGAAGCCTGCAGAGGAGGAAGCAGCAGCACCTGGTAAGCGCTGTTCAGACTTCTGCCAGTTCCAGAACAAAGGAGAGAGAAGGGTCAGCTGAATATGTCACAAGGGGGGGGGGGAGCAGAAATGTGATGATGCCAGGATTGGGTGGGTGAAAGGGGATGATGTTTTGTTAGATTCCTACATGATGTCCTAACTAAAAGTTCTTATATTCTGTTCTTTTTAAAAAGATTAGAGGTCCCACCCAACGCAGCTATCCCGAAACAAGGTCTGTGTCCGAGGACCACTGATTTGTTTTGAAGACATGACTTTGGGCACACTATTCAATAATAAAATTTACCTAAATTCTATTGAAATTTCTGTGGACATCTCAGCTCTTTTGACCTCTCCTCTTTGATGCTTGGATACCCTCTGATGCTTTGGTCTGTAACCGTTTAATTTTGCTTTTGAAGTGATGGTGTGCCACGATGAAATGTTGAGTGATGGTGTGCCACGATGAAATGTTGGGTGTGCCACCACACAAAAAGGTTGGAAATTACTGCCTTAGACTTAGTCCTGGGGGATTCTGCGCTCTATTCGCGGCGAAGAAGGATGGCCCCTTGTGCCCCGAATGGAATGTGCTCCGCTGGCGGCGAAGAAGGAAGGTCCCCTGTGTGCCACAAACGGAGTGTACTCCGCTCGCAGTGAAGATGGAAGGCTCCGGTGAGAGAGAATGTGTGTGTGTTTGTGTGTGAGAGAGGGGGAGGGGAGGGTGTGAGAGCACGGGAGGTAAGAGAGCGGGGGGGGGGGGGGGAATGCTTGAGTGGGTTTCAGAGAGAGGGAGCCTAGATGAGGGGAGGGGGTGTGAGGGAACGGAGAGTGAAAGCATGGGATGTAAGGGGGCGGGGGATGCTTGAGTGTGGGTTTCAGAGAGAGGGAGCCTATATGAGGAGATTGTGAAGGAGTGTGTATGTGTGTGAAAGATTGGGAGCGCATGTGTATGTGAGGGTGCTTGCCTGTGTGAAGGGATTGTGTATGTGTGAGACAGAACCTGTGTGAACGGGTGCGTGAGAGAGAGACATAGCGTGTGCGAGGATGTATGTGTAGAGAGAAAGGGAGCTTGTGTGGGTGTGTATGCAAGAAAGAGGGCCCTGAATGAGGGGATGTGTGTGGGTGCGAGAGAGTGAGGGAGCTCTTATGAGGGTGCGTGTATGTGTATTAGAGAGAGGGAGCATGTGTGTGAGAGAGAGAGGGACAGAGAGAGCCTGTGTGAGGGGCAGTACTGAGAACGGGGTCAAACTCTGGGACTGGCAATAGAGTAGAAGGGGTTGAGCCTAGGGTTGGAGGGGAGAGATACTGGCAGGTGGAGGAGTTGGGGCCTGAGAGGGCAAAATGGCCAGGGGAGTAGGGAGACTGAGTGGAAGGGACACTCTTACAGTAAATTTCTAGGGAAATTATGCTCAAAATATTTAAAATTCTGCAAATTTAAGTAAAGAAAAGAACCAGTCAAAATACAGATCCCTGAGTCACTCCACTGTTTACCCTTTTCCACCGAGAAAATTGACCATTTAATCCTACTCTCTGTTTCCTGTCTTTTAACCAGTTTATAATCCACAAAAGGACATCACCTCCTATCCTATGACTCTCTAGTTTTCTTAGAAACCTCTCATGAGGGACTTTGTCAAACACCTTCTGAAAATCCAAGTACACTACATCTACCGGTTCACCTTTATTCACATGTTTATTAACCCCTTCAAAAAAAGGAGGTAGATTTGTGAGGCAAGACTTCCCTTGGGTCAATCCATGTTGACTGCGTTCCATTATTTATTAATTAATTTATTTATTTATGTAACAGTTTTTCTATACCGACATTAAAATGCACATCATATCGGTTTACATTATAACAATGAAGAAATGGAAAGTTACAATGAACAGGGGAAGGGGAAACAGGACAACCAATAAACAGAAAGTGTAAGTAAGGTAGAGGCGAGTTTAACAGTGTAGTAGAAATGAGAGCTAAAACTAATGGAGCAAGAATATTTACAAAAAGCAGCGAAAGCATAAAAATTAAATAATTACAGTAATCGACAAAAAATTCTTTGGATCAATGAGGATACATCTGTAGAACGTGGGTGGGCAGGAGGCAGTGGGAAGATTAGTCTGGGAAGGCCTGGTGAAAAAGCCATGTTTTTAGCATTTTTCGGAATTTTAGGAGGCATGGCTCAAGGCGGAGATGGGGGGGTAGGGTATTCCAGTGGGTGGGGCCAGCGATCGAAAAGGCACGATCTCTTGTGGCTGTAAGACAGGCTTTCTTAAGTGGGGGAATTTGCAGTGTGCATTTACGGTTCATTCTAGAAGGGCGGGAGGACTGGATACGTTTAAGTGGTTCACTTAGCCATGAGGATTTTTTATTGTAAATGGCTTTGTGTAAGATGGTATGGGTTTTGAATAGAATACGGTATGAAATGGGAAGCCAGTGTAATTCCTTCAGGATAGGAGTTATGTGGTCAGATTTACGAGCATTGCTAATTATCCTTGCTGTTGCATTTTGGAGTATCTGTAACAGTCTGATAGTGGATAGGGGGAGGCCAAGGTAGAGGGAGTTGCAGTAATCAAGTTTTGAGGATAAGGTAGCTTGAATGACAGTTTTGAGATCGTGTGTGTGGAGAAGGGGCTTGAGATTTTTTATG
Source organism: Rhinatrema bivittatum (assembly GCF_901001135.1). NCBI lineage: Eukaryota > Metazoa > Chordata > Amphibia > Gymnophiona > Rhinatrematidae > Rhinatrema > Rhinatrema bivittatum. The sequence goes on from NW_021820708.1 coordinate 270,650, forward strand.
ACAATAAGTTTGTAAAATCCCCCTTTTAAGACCGAGGTAATATGGTTTTTCAGATTTAGGTGTGTGTCAACTAGGACGCCAAGGTTACGTACAGGTTGTTGAGAGGTGAGGGTGGCGATCATAGGGTCGATGGTGGGGGAGACCTTGAGAGACTGTTTGTTGGGAATGAAAAGGAGTTCAGTTTTAGCGGCATTGAAAGCAAGCTGAATGGAGGTCAAAAAAAGTGTTGATAGAGGAGAGGCATTTTTTCCAGAAATCTAGGGTCACAGATAGTGAGTCCTGGATAGGGATGACTATTTGGATATCATCTGTGTATATGTAGAATTTGAGGCCGAGTTCTGAAAGGTGATAGCAGAGGGGGAGGATGTAAATGTTAAACAGAGTAGAAGAGAGGGAAGAGCCTTGGGGCACCCCTTGTGAGAGGGTGAAGTGGGAGGATACAAAGGTGCCTAGTTTCACAGAGAAGCATCTATTGGAAAGGTAGGATCTAAACCAAAGGAGGGCGGTGCCCGCGATGCCGATATCGGCAAGGCGTGAGATAAGCAGATCATGGCTAATGGTATCAAAAGCCGCAGAGATGTCAAGGAAAGCAATGAGAAAGTTTTGACCTTGATCAAGGCCGATAAGGAGGAAATCGGTCAGAGAGAGGAGGAGGGTTTCAGTACTTAGGTTCTTGCGAAAGCCGAATTGTGAGGGGTGGAGGATGTCATTGTCATCTAGGTAGTCGGAGAGTTGTGTGTTAACAACTTTCTCCATGATTTATATGCTCTGTGATTTTGATCTTTAGAATAGTTTCCACTAGTTTTCCAGGCACTGAAGTCAGGCTCACTGGCCTATAGTTACTGGATTGCCCCTGAAGCCCTTTTTAAATATTGGTGTTACATTGGCCACCCTCCAGTCTTCAGGTTCAATGGATGATTTTGATAATAGGATATAAATTTTAACTAATAGATCTGAAATTTCATTTTTTAGTTCCTTCAAAACCCTAGGATGCATACCATCCGGTCCAGGTGATTTGCTATTCTTTAGTTTGTCAAACTGGCCTACTACATCTTCCAGGTTCACAGTGATTTGCTTCAGTTCATCCTCACCCTTGAAAACCATCTCCGGAACTGGTATCTCCCCACCATCCTCATAAGTAAACACAGAAACAAAGAATTCATTTAGTCTTTCTGCAATTTATTTATTTAAAAACTTTTCTATACCGTCGCTCAGTAAATTAACCATCACAATGGTTCACATAAAGGGACATATAGCAATAGAAAAATTAATTAGGATAGCTAAAACGTTATAGACGTGCCAAAAATATGCGGTAACAGGATTCTTTCAATATAAAACTGTTTGTTAATTATTGATTTTATTAATGTGAGGTTACTATTGCAGTTCATTTTCCCTAAGAGCCCCTTTAACCCCTCGGTCATCTAATGGCCAACCAACTCCCTCACAGGTTTCTTGCTTCGTATATATTTTAAAAAGTTTTGATTGAATTCTTGCCTCTACGGCCAACTTAATTTCAAATTCTCTCTTTGCCTGTTTTATCAATGCTTTTTCCTATTTTCTTCAGATGGATCATTCCAATTTTTGAAGGATGTTTTTTTTGGCTAAAATAGCCTCTTTTACCTCACTTTTTAACCATGCTAGTAATCGTTTTGCCTTCCTTCCACCTTTCTTAATGCATGAAATACATCTGGACTGCGTATCTAGGATTGTATTTTTAAACAATGTGTTGTGATTCTGCCCTCATGGGCAGCCTCTTACTTTCTCCCTGCCTGCCCCGCGGCTTGGAGGCCGCAGTCCCCAGTCTTTCTTGCGGCTGGAGCTGCTCCTCAATCTGCCATCTGTGGCTTGAGAGCTGCTGACAATGCTGGGCCTGTTCCTTGGTCCCGCCCTGCTCTTCAGCGTTAGCAGCAGCATGGCCACTGGCCATGGTACTGCACAACTTCCTGCTTCTGGTTCCTAAGGCGCCGGCCGCACCTCTTCACAAGATTTAAAGGGCCCGCGGCTGGATATGCCCCGGGTCCCATCTGATGACTGTTTCCTGTCTCAGCCCTATAAAAGGGCTTCTCCAACTCTTCTGCCTTGCCTTGCATTGGAGTTACTTGCTCCTGGAAGTTTCATCTTCCAGTGCTCCGTCAGGTCTTTGTTCTTTGTTGGAGCTCCATGTCTCGTCTTGCTACCTGAGTCTTCATGGTTTCCCGATGTTCCATGTGTTCATGTTCCGAGGTTCCCAGTCCAGGGTTCCTGATGTTTCATTTCCTGATGTTCCAGGCTTCCTGATGTCCCGAGGTTCTGCTCCTCCGTCGCTTGTTCCGAGTCCTCTTGACCCTCCAGCGCCTTTGGTTCTCCACATGACATCTTGTTGGGGTAAATCCGTCCCGTCGGTTCCTGTTCCTGTCTTTGGAGTTTCGTCTCAGCTGGATTCCCTTCTTGTGCTTGTCCTGCTCTCCACGTGGTCCGTGACCAGCCTCTTCAGGCTGTGTAGGGCACGCAGTAGGTCTGTGACCAGTCCCACGGGTGGACTGTGTAGGGTGCCCTGAGAGACAGTGCCAATGTCTGAACCTTTCCAGCTTCTCATCTTGTCCAAGAAACTTCCAAGTTCCTCATCTCGTCGAGAGTCTTCCAAGATCCTCATCCACTTCCAGAGTCTTCTCGTCTTGTCTTGAGTCTTCTGTGTCAAAGGCCTCCTTCTGCCTTCATCCTCAGTCCGACCTGCTGCTTCTTGCCGATACCTAGCAGCAGGTCCGACAGGGCTGGGAACGGTCGAAGGACTGTTCAGTAACCAACATAATGTTGTTGGCTTCCAGAAGCATGCAGGTCCGGCAGAGGGTCAGACTTTGTCTTCGCCCATGCTGGGACACGTCTCTCCAACCTGCGGTGTGGTCTTGGATTCTTCTGGGATCCTGCCGAAGTCCAAGGACACTCATCCCCTCAAATAGGATCGCTCTCCTAGCGTTCCCTTCTATAACAGAATGCAAGGCTTCCTAAGGCCTCCCTTCACATAACACAATGACCATGCCTGTTAAACACTTTTAACCTTTGCAACTGCACCTTTCAGTTTTTTTCTATTTTCCTCATTTTATCAAAGTTTCCCTTTTGAAAATTTAGTGTTAGAGCTGTAGATTTACTTATTGTCCCACTTCCAGTATTAGTTTAAATTTGAAAGTGTTATGATCACTGTTGCCAAGTGGCCCCATCACCGTTAACTTTCTCACCAAATTCTACATTCCCATTAAGAATTAAATCTAAAATAGCTCCCTCTCTCGTTGGTTCCTGAACCAATTGCTCCTTGAAGCAGTCGTTTATTACATCCAAGAACTTTGTCTCTTACATGTCCTGATGTTACATTTACCGAGTCAATATTGGGGTAATTTCAAATTGGTTAGCTTCCCTGATTTCTCTTAGCATTTCATCATCTGTCTGACCATTTTGACCAGGTGGATGGTAGTATACTCTGATCACTATACTCTTACCCAACACACATGGGATTTCTGCCCATATAGATTCTACTGTGCATTTAGTCTCTTGTATGGACTCTATACCCTCTCAGACATAAAGTGCCACACCCCCACCAAGTTGATCCTCCCTATCATTGCAATATAATTTGAAGCCTGATTTAGCACTATCCCATTGGTTATCCTCCTTCCACCAGGTCTCTGTGATGCCAATTATTTCAATCTCATCATTTGCTGCTATATACTCTAACTCTCCCATCTTACTTCTTAGACTTCTGGCATTGGCATACAGACATTTCAAAGTGTGTTTTTTTTGTTTGTATTAACAACCTGCTTTTCAGTTGATAGGGATAATTTGAAAATCTTTAGCTCAGGTGATTTTTTACATATAGGCACATGAACTATGTTTGCTTTTATTGGAACCTCTCTGTTGGGATGCCCTAACTCTCCTGTTTCGTTAGTATCTTTCAAGAATACATTCCTCGGAACCATGCACTGCTGAGTGACTGTCAGCTTTCCCCCCTTGTTCTAGTTTAAAAACTGCTCTAAGAACATCAGAACATAAGAAAATGCCATACTGGGTCAGACCAAGGGTCCATCAAGCCCAGCATCCTGTTTCCAACAGTGGCCAATCCAGGCCATAAGAACCTGGCAAGTGGCCAAAAACTAAGTCTATTCCATGTTACCATTGCTAATGGCAGTGGCTATTCTCTAAGTGAACTTAATAGCAGGTAATGGACTTCTCCTCCAAGAACGTATCCAATCCTTTTTTAAACCCAGCTATACTAACTGCACTAACCACATCCTCTGGCATCAAATTCCATAGTTTAATTGTGCGTTGAGTAAAAAAGAACTTTCTCCGATTAGTTTTAAATGTGCCCCATGCTAACTTCTTGGAGTGCCCCCTAGTCTTTCTACTATCCAAAAGAGTAAATAACCGATTCACATCTACCCGATCTAGACCTCTCATGATTTTAAACATCTCTATCATATCCCCCCTCAGCCGACTCTTCTCCAAGCTGAAAAGTCCTAACCTCTTTAGTCTTTCCTCATAGGGGAGCTGTTCCATTCCCCTTATCATTTTGGTAGCCCTTCTCTGTACCTTCTCCATCGCAATTATATCTTTTTTGAGATGTGGCGACCAGAATTGTACACAGTATTCAAGGTGCGGTCTCACCATGGAGCGATACAGAGGCATTATGACATTTTCCGTTTTATTCACCATTCCCTTTCTAATAATTCCCAACATTCTGTTTGCTTTTTTGACTGCCGCAGCACACTGAACCGACGATTTCAGTGTGTTATCCACTATGACGCCTAGATCTCTTTCTTGGGTTGTAGCACCTAATATGGAACCCAACATTGTGTAATTATAGCATGGGTTATTTTTCCCTATATGTATCACCTTGCACTTATCCACATTAAATTTCATCTGCCATTTAGATGCCGATTTTCCAGTCTCATAAGGTCTTCCTGCAATTTATCACAATCCACTTGTGATTTAACTACTCTGAAGAATTTTGTGTCATCTGCAAATTTGATTATCTCACTTGTCGTATTTCTTTCCAGATCATTTATAAATATATTGAAAAGAAAGGGTCCCAATACAGATCCTGAGGCACTCCACTGTCCACTCCCTTCCACTGAGAAAATTGTCCATTTAATCCTACTCTCTGTTTCCTGTCTTTTAGCCAGTTTGCAATCCATGAAAGGACATCGCCACCTATCCCATGACTTTTTACTTTTCCTAGAAGCCTCTCATGAGGAACTTTGTCAAACGCCTTCTGAAAATCCAAGTATACTACATCTACCGGTTCACCTTTATCCACATGTTTATTAACTCCTTCAAAAAAGTGAAGCAGATTTGTGAGGCAAGACTTGCCCTGGGTAAAGCCATGCTGACTTTGTGCCATTAAACCATGTCTTTCTATATGTTTTGTGATTTTGATGTTTAGAACACTTTCCACTATTTTTCCTGGCACTGAAGTCAGGCTAACCGCTCTGTAGTTTCCCGGATCGCCCCTGGAACCCTTTTTAAATATTGGGGTTACATTTGCTATCCTCCAGTCTTCACGTACAATGGATGATTTTAATGATAGGTTACAAATTTTTACTAATAGGTCTGAAATTTCATTTTTTAGTTCCTTCAGAACTCTGGGGTGTATACCATCCAGTCCAAGTGATTTACTACTCTTCAGTTTGTCAATCAAACCTACCATATCTTCTAGGTTCACCGTGATTTGATTCAGTCCATCTGAATCATTACCCATGAAAACCTTCTCCATTACGGGTACCTCTATCTCCTTTTAAAAAGTTAGTGCCAGCAGCTTGGTTCCACTCTGGTTAAGGTGGAGCCCGTTCTTTTGCAAAAGTCTCCCCCTTCCCCAAAATTTTCTGCAGTTCCTTACAAGACTGAATCCCTCTTCCCTGCATCATAGTCTCATCCATGCATTGAAACGCCGGAGCTCTGCCTGCCTCTGAGGACCTGCATGTGGAACAGGAAGCATTTCAGAGAATGCCATCCTGGCAGTTCTGGATTTCAGCTTTCTAGCTAACATCCTAAATTTGGCTTCCAGATCCTCTCTCCCACATTTTCCTATGTCGTTGGTGCCCGCATGTACCACAACAGCTGGCTCCTCCCCAGCACTGTCTATAATCCTATTTAGGTGACGCGAGAGGGCTGCCATCTTCTCACCAGGCAGGCAAGTTACCAGGCAGTCCTCACGTCCACCAGCCACCCAGCTATCTACATTTCTAATAATTGAATCACCAACTATGATGGCTGGCCTAACCCTACCCTCTGGTCTCCTGTTTCCAATCCAGGTCACAAGTACCTGGCAGGATCTCAAGGGGCAGAAGGATTCCAAGCTGCTTATCCCAAGAAAAAGCAGTGGATTTCTGCAGCTTAATAATGGTTAATGGACTTTTCCTCCAAGAACTTGTTCAAACCTATTTTAAACACTGCTACACCAATAGCTTTCACCACATCCTCTGTCAATGAATTCCAGAGCTTAATTATGCATTGAGTAAAATTATATTTTCTCTTATTATTTTTAAATGTATTACCTAGTAACTTCTTTGTGTGTCCCCTGGTCTTTGTACTTTGAAAAGAGTAAATAACTGATTAATGCTTACTTGTTCCATTCCACTCATTATTTTGTAGATCTGTATCATATCTCCTATCAGCCGTATCTTCTCCAAGCTGAAGAGTACTAACCTCGTTAGTCTTTCTTCATAGGGGAATTGTTCCATCCCCTTTATTTATTTATTTCAAGTTTTTCTATACCGGCATTCACGATAGGAATCGTATCATGCCGGTTTACAATTAACAAGGGTGGAACAGTAGATAAAATGAATAAATAAGAACATTAACAAGTGTTGGGAGAAATAGTTGCAGTTACAATAAAACAGGTCACC